>NW_028277058.1:32563106-32866136 GCF_059951505.1 Python bivittatus | reverse complement strand
TAACCTCATATCCAAATTAGAAATCAGGACTCTTGCATAATTAACAGCTGTAGAGAAGAAGACATTTCAATTAGTGTAAGTTGTCATACAAGCCTTTCTATAAAGGGAATTTATAGAATTTAAAGGTGCAGACATCGTGTTTTTCACATCCAGCAGGTCCATTATCCATTGAGAGGTTCTATGGTTTAGTTCAAAGAGTAATTAAAATAACTGAAACAATCTGAGGTGTGTCACTCTCTATGACTCGCTCAGAGATTAGCACCATTGTGTTTTCCATATGCTTTGCATTATAACTCCAAGATACCTAACCCAGTTCGACCAGGGACTATGGCTATTTTAGTTCCAAATTTCCTACATTCTACCATAAAAAATGTGAATCAGGACAAATTTATCAATATCAGCTGCCCATTCTCCTAAAAGACTGGAAAATTGGGAGCTGAGTAACCAGTTTACTTACCCTGAAAAATATATCCAGACTAAATCCTGCCAATTTCAAAGTTTAGCAACATTTCACAAGTAAGATGTAAATATTTAATTCGTCATAAATGATCCTAGCTTAAAAACAGACTTTTAAAAGTAACTTAAATAAATGACTGTTATTAATGGAAACTCCTTGACCTTAAAAAATTAGTTGTGCGATTGTTTGGGATGTTAGCAATTTTCTCTAAAAACACATTAGCCTCAGATTCATGTGCAATTTCATGGTCACTCTCAATTCTCAGAAACAACCAATAATATATGTGTGTGTTTTTATACTTTCCAAATGAGACTTAGGGACTATATCTATCTTTTCATCAGTAAACTAATCCTCTGAAAACTAAACAGGAGTGAACCAAATTTGGTGTGGAGAAGAGAAATTGGCAAAGGAAAAATCAAGTTCAGATATGGGCAGAATCAACAAAGGTCTGCAGAGAAAAAAAATCAGGAAAATTCCTCCAAAGCACCCCCGTGATGAGGGTAATGGGGCAGAGCTTGGAATGTTGCTGACTCCTTCATTCTAAGCCCCTTCTGTCCCAGTCACATGACCTAGAATGGAGCTACTGTATTATTAAGAGGTTGGAAGAATTCCAGAAGCCACACCCTGCACATTTCCCTTCCTTGTTTCCAAAACACTTGTGTCTAATGTTAACTATTAGGATTGCTTGACATGTAGATTCCTCTGAGTTCTTTGAAGTTCAATTCATTTTCAGGGAAAGGAACTTAGTGATATGCATCAGTGAACAAGCTTCTCTTATTACTTGCTGTCTGTTTGCAAACTGTACAAATGTTTTATAAAATAAGAGAAGCTTATTCAAGGAATTCCTTTTGAATACATATACAATTATCCCACATTAAAAGCTATACAAGAATCTCTTATGCATGTATTTTGGAAGGCAATTTGCGTGTCAAATTGTTTTATAGTCACCTAGTGGTTAATAACAAACTCTGTCTTGCTTAATTAGCAGTTCAACTGTTTATAGTATTCAGTCCTTGGGATGTAGCAGGAATTATACTCACTTGCAGGTTGGTATGAGACTGGTGCTAACACATGAATAATAAATACATCCTTAAATAAACCCATACAAAATAATCAAGGCTCTTGAATGCACTCCTGTCATCTACATTTTACATATAGCTCATTTGATAATTTGATAAGCTGCTTTATTCCAAGATCACTGGCCTATCTTGCTCACTTTAATTCTTCCTGAGTACTCACAACACATTGAACTATATCTCAACCTAGTGTGTTGTGTGAACCCAGCCCATATATTTCCTTTAAGATTTAGTGAGTCCTGCAAACCTAGAAAATTCAATTAATTCAGTAAACAATGGTTCATTTCACTGAGTTAGCAAGTTGTACAAACATAACAATCATATTAATCTATAATGTTTGGGTTAAGTGTAATGAATAAATCCAACCACTGATCTTTGTACATTATGGTTTATGTGAACCAAGACACTATGACTGTTCAATGAACTGTGATTAATCCAATATATAAATTGAGCTACTGATTCTGGTCTCCAGACTTTAAGAAAAAGAGTTTTAGCCTTACTCTAACCTGCTTTGAATGGAATGAGATCCCAAGATCAACACCACAGTTTCCTCAGTCATGTAGAATTTGGCAATGAAAGAAGAGTCATCTACCAAGAAGCAAGTATTGCCCAAACATCTTTCACTTAATTACTTCTGGTTAACTGAAGAACAAGATACTGTAAATGAACTTTTGTCACAGAGGAAACTAGTCTATTTTGGTGACAATCTTTACTTCTTCTCTCAGTTGTAGACATTTAACCTCTGATTAATGTCATTACAGGCCAGCTGATTAATTCCTGTCCCTAACTTAAAAGCGAGTAAAATACATAAGATAAGTGACTATCCTTGGGCATGCTGATTAATTACCCAACAAAGATTCTGGTGAGTATACTTTTGGATGCATTGAATGAACAGCATTATGGAGGATGGGAAAAGGAGAATCACGCTGCAGTCTTTTACATCTCTAATCACATGTAAAGCTCCATTGATTTTAATGGAACATACTTCCAAGTAGACATATATAGAACTTCAACTTTATTCTCTTCCCTTGCCCTATATAGAATTTCAGCCTTATTCTGTTCCCTATTAAGCCTTGTGGGGAAAATATTCCTTACACTAATATTGCTTCAGTAATTGTTTATTTTCTTTAAAGCTATCGATTCTTTTAAAGTTATTTTGAATACTGTGTTATTTTAAAACTTAGTGCATGTAATTGCAATATGAAATTCATATTTTCTACTAATTTGAACAAAACTGGAATATTGGACAGTATAACTTGTACACATTATTTTTGTAAAATACTTTTAAAAAATAAAAATTGGGAAGATTATTGGTAAGTAAGGGAGATAAGTATGGAAGACATAGCATTATCAATTAGGTTGTTTTTTTAAGACTATTTTTATTAGTGAGCATTTGCAGATTTCACAACTTCAGTGAGAAATAATAGGTACATTTTTTTTAAAAAAGCCATCTATGTACCTTATATACTTGTGTGTATGTGTGTGTGTAGCTATTCAAAGTGACACCTGGAGAGAACTCTGGATAGGGGAACAACCATTCAAGTAGAACTCAGATTTTAAGCAAGTACTATTCTAAGCTTCCTTTTCCCCGTATAATTAATAGCTTCACTGATAGCAAGCTTACTGTGTCTTGCAAACTACAATTTTATTACAGCAGCTTCCAGCTTCTGCATAAATCAACCCGAACGACCTATGTTATTATCTAAAAATAACATGCTGCTGCTGCTACTGAATGTCAGGTTGCTATGTAATAAGGACTTCTACATCCATGATTTGATAGTGGATGAAAGGGTCAACCTGGTGTGGACAAATGAAATCTGGTTAGGCACAGAGGGATCTATTCCCCTCCCAGAAACATACTGATAATAGGAAGCTTTACATCTCTACCCCAGGCTGGTGAGGTCCATGTTTTAGTACATGGTTTTGTACCATGTGTGTATGTTTCACATAATGCATAACATCCATTTAATAGTGCATTCTACCTCACATTATGTTTAAAACTTGCAACTGTCAGGCCTAGCCCAAGGAACTCCTGGAGACCGTGTAGGTTCAATCAGCAAGGTTTATTAGCTAGCGCTTATTTACAGAATCTTTTCAGACTGACCAGTAGTTCCCAGGCACAACTCTCTACTATCTTCTGGAATGTTTAAGGATGTGCCAGCTTTCTCCGCTTATCTCCAGAGCGTTGCTCTGGAGATGAAAGCACTGTTTTCACCCCCCTTCCTCCATTCCAGTCCATCACAGCAACTTACTTTTTGCCTTTTAAAGAGCACAGCATTCCCCCACCCCATTTTCCTTTAGAAACAGCCAGCTGTTAGATGCCTGTCTTTGAATAAACAAGCTGTAAATTAGCTTGGTACCAGGTAGGGAAAGTTGCCAAGAGAGAGACCCTGAATAACAAAGAGATAACAAAGACCAACAGGATGTTTCCTTGGTAACCAGAAGAAGAAAGTTAAACTTAGATTCTTTAGGACCCACCTTTACCCCTCCCCTAGACCATCCCAAAAATCCCTTGTATGGGCATGAGAGGATGCACTATGTGATTTGAATTTTTTTACACCTGTACCTTTCTATAAAACCTCTGATGTTTGCTTTGCAAGGTGTGGTTTCTTTCAACATTCCTTGCCACAATGCTGATTGATCCAACCAGATGCGTATTGATCAATAAATATCTGTAAATTGTTACAGAAGTCTCATCTCAAGTTTTTGTTTGGCTCTCTGAAACTTGGGTAACATAGAGTGCCTTACACCACTATCTGGAGGCTGTGGGAGTCTGGCTGGGGAAGAACAGGCTTTGCTCAACTCAAGGAAGACCTAGTAGCTGTGGGTTTTAGGGCCCTCCCTCTGGAGGTGGAGATTTTCTACCTAGATGGGGTTGCCCTCCCCCAGAAAGAACTAGTACACAATTTAGGGCATCCCTTCAATTCACAGCTCCTGATTGAAGAGCAGGTGGCAGTCATGGCCAGGAGGGCCTTTGAATAACTCCATTATGTGCCTCAGTTGCACCTATTGCCTGGTTCAGTATACAGATGGCTCCAAGGCCTTCTGTAAAGCTTTAAAAACTTGGTTTTTCCCTGAGCATTACTGTTTTATATTGTCACAGTTCTTTTATGTTTATAATTATCTTTTTGTTTGTTTGTTTCTAATCTTATGTTTGAGGTCAATTTTGTGAATTGGATGGCTATTCAAATAGTTTAAATAAACAAAATAAATACATGTCTGATGTTTGCATGCTTTGGGTTATTCATCAGTTGTGCCCATTCCTAGCCTGGGGGCCCAGCACATGATCACTCATGCCCTTGTGACCTCCATATTGAACTATTGCAACACGCTCTACATGGGGCTGCCCTTAAAGAGCATTTGGAAGGCAGTGTGGGCGGTTAATGGCACCCATTTTTGGCATGTGTGACACCACTACTCCACGAGCTGCATTGGCTTCCAGTGTGCTTCTGGATGCAATTCAAGGTCCTGATACTTTATTTTATTTATTAAATTTATCTCTGCCCATCTCCCCTGATGGGGGACTCTGGGTGGCTCACATAACCCATAAAACAATAAATATATATAAAATTACCTAAAACATAAAAACTCTGCAAAACATTACTAAACGAAAAGAAAACATCCAAGAGGCTGATGGTTTTCAGAGCTGCAACCAACAGGCCTCCAAGTTACCTTTAAAGTCCTTAATGACGGGAGACCATCTCACCCCAGTTGTTTTTATCCATCCCACCTGGTTTGGCAGGAGGGTCATGCTCTGGGTGCCATTGGCTATGGAGTGTTAGCTGGCAAGGCCCAAGAGGAAGACCTTTTCTGCTGTGGTGCCCACCTTGTGTAACACCATTCCTCCTGAGATTAGGTTAGCCCTGACTCTGCTGGCCTTTCGGAAGGCCCTAAAAACTTGGTTTTGTGCCTGGGCCAGGGGCCTCAGAAGTGTGATAGAGCCCATCTCTTGGTTTTGTTGACATTTTATGAAGCTCAGCTGACATATGTTTTTATTTTATATTACATATTTTATTTGTTTTCATCTATTTTATTGTAAGCTGCCCAGAGCCACATATGTGGGATGGGCGGCTATATAAATCAAATAAATAAATCTTCTCCCCTTCCAGCTCATTGATCTGATGAGCCTATCAGTCATCTATCAGGGATGCTTTAATTTAAATTCCTGCATGGAACAGGACCTGATGAATTAAATGCCACTTCTCAACTGTACAATTCTATGATCTTGCTCTTTGCTTCAGGCATCAGAATGTACTAAGCTGACCCTGAACAGAGCAAACTTGCAGGTGCTACAAGGCAATAACTCTGTAATTTCTCAAGATGATTGAAACAGACTTTTACTGTATGTATTATCTGTCAACACACATAACTCTCATGGTGTTAAGCCTTCTGGTCACATAGCAGTGAGGCACTTTCAGTGCTAGTTGCATGCAAACACACACATACAAAGAAACTACAATTTCTTGGTCCTGCACAAGTGCTATAAATATTAGGTTTGACTCTCAAAAATGAAGTAGTGAAGAATGAAGAAAATGATAACTAGAGTTTAAACCACACAAAAAGTTAATTTTGTCCTCGCTACTTAGCTTGAACAGAAAGGCTTATAGATTGTTTGCATATTGTTACATTCTTTTATTACAGTGAAATTTAACAAAGATAAAAATAATAAAACAGGAAGATTGCTTGCAAATCACACCCACTCCTTCCCCCAGATATGCTTTGCAAATTTTCTTTAGACTGGAATGATCGACAAATAGGCAAGAACCAAAGGATAAGGAAATCCATCATAGCTAAGACAGATCAAACTGTTCAAGCACAGGATTAGAATTTTACTCCTAATATAGTCCATCCGAAAGGATTCGATAGTTAATCCTTCAGGGTGTGGCAGGAGGGGGGTGTTCAGTCCAATGCTTGAGAGTGTGAAATAGTTTACACAGATGCTGTGACATACAGATCAGCAGCTCAGTACATGTGGCACTCGCATGTTGCTCACCTCCTTTTGAATGTGGAACATACTTGGCTTATTTGCCAGTAAGAAAACTCTCTAACTCATAAGCGTGTGTTTTTCTCTCAATGGCTCTTAGATATGGTCTTGCACTAGTTTTGTTGTTTGCTTCTGCTCTTTTAGCCAAATAAAAAATTCTTTCCATCTTGTGCCTCTTTAGAAAGCAAAACAACACCTGAAATGATCAAGAGCTGGCAAAGATAACTATGATATGTTATTTTCATTGTTATTGCCTTTCACTTCTTTACTTATTACACATTTGAAAACATGTTTGTGTCTCCCAGGCAGCTTGGGCAGATCAAAAGATCTCAATCATCCTGTGCCTTGAAATATAAGCTGTCTCAGGGCTTTTCCACAGCACCACTTTAAGCTGCTTGACTCCTGGCTGCAAACCACCCAGAAATGAATCCAGCTTTAAAAATCCCTTTCCAGTTTTCGCCCTTTCCTCTGCTCTGGCTACAATGATGCCCACTATTCTGTCTGGACCAGCTTACCACAGTTGGTGGGCCCTGATTCTTTATCCCTCCCACCCATGTCAGGAGAGCAAACAATTGCTTTCCTTTCTGTCTTTAGGGAGATTCCTTGCTGTAGATAGAACTTTTTTTTGTATGTACCCCTTTGGTTGACTCTCCCTCATACCTGACACCTTCCTGTCTAGCATATCCATCAGTAGACAGGTAAAAAAGAAAATATCAGCCATTTACTATTCTTTTGGTACTTGAGCTAAAAGGGGAAACTGGCAGAACTCTTGTTAATTTTAAGGGAGGACTGACTCAATATTCCACTATTTCATGGATGAACTTGTTTAAAAAAAAGTGCAGAGATTCATGGTCAAATCAGCTCAGCAGCCCAGATCAAAATGGCTGTGGAGGACGGCTATTGGTGACCAGAGGGAAAGGGACTTTCCTGCCATAGCACACAATAGCCAAGCCAATAGGAGTGGTTTTTGCCTACAATGAAATGAAGTGTGCCAGGTGAACCAGACAGCACAACTTGTTTTGGCACAAGTCAGAAACTTTGTTTTGTATGTGTCGTAGGAAAAGATAGACATAAATGAAATTCCCAGTGGGCTGGGACAGATACAGATTATGAGGAATAGTTAGTGTTTAGCTGGCATTCACACTAAAAAGGCAACCTTGTACTGTAGTTCTGATAGCTCTCCCTCTAAAAATTGTTTAGCTACCCCCCTGCCTTTAAAATAATTGTGGTTTCTGATTTTAGCCTGTTAATACGCTCACCATAATTTAACCAAGATTTTGCGCATTCTGATTGAATAATGAACATCTTACACCTCCAGATCTTTGCCAAGCACATTTTTGCATTTAGAATTATTCTTTAGAAATACATTACCAAAACAGCTTGGCCTGGCATGGACTAAGCTACCACATTTGGGCTTTAAAAAATCCAAATAACCACTGGAAAGCAGCAAAGAGATACTCTTTTCTGCATTTCTTTGTTGCTACTTAGGGGTTGTCCCAACTTTTATTGTAAATTGTAGCTTTTTTGTAATATATATTTCCAAGGAGAAATATAAAGTATAATATTCTATGTATATAGAATATATATGGCCTTTCCAAGTTAGTGCTGTCTATTGTACATGAATTGCACCACAATCCTGGGAATGATAGGAGTTAGATTTCATATCAGGAATATACGAGATGGGTAAAGGGCTGATTAGGGTTACATAAAAGCTTCTTGTGATCAGTAAAAGATATAGCCAGCAGATGAGAGAAACTACCCAGGGTTTGCATTATTAAGATATAAAAATTAGAAAGACTTGCAATGGCACATCGCTTAATTGTCTCTCTTGAAACCTGAACTTCAAGATAATTGTGACACAAATCATACTACATTGGACAAGCATAAGCCTTGTATCTGATGCAGTAGTTTGGGAATACTGTAAAAAGACATAAGCTTCATGGCCTACTAATAGTGGATCTTTCCCTTTATGGACTTTTTGCTGAAAATGGATAAAAACGAACTGGTGATTCTGATTTACCAATTAAAAAGGACTGTATATGGGAAGAAGGGAACTATGTTATGTAATTTTGAAAAGGGGAAATGGTATCAAGTATGTCTATAACTGCTGTAAAGAAGATCAGAAGTCGCTTCTTTAAGTATTTTTTTTTCTTTTTCTTCCCTCTGTATTGTTTTCAACATTTTTTCTTTTTCTTTCTTTCTTTCCTACTTTTCTTCTACATTTTTTCATGATTATCTTTTATTTCTTTAATAAAAATTATACAAGAAAAAAAATAACTGATCTTTCCATGAACCAGCAAAATGTTCCTATTCAACATGGAGGCTGGATGAGCAGCTTTTCCAAAGCAACAAATAAAAAAAGATCAGAAATACCCACGAAGAGTTTTGCCTAGCCTTGCTAAAGAACATCAGCCTAAGCATCTACTTTGCCTTTCCTAAAGGATCAGAGATTAAAGCTGAAAAAGGAATGGATTAGGAAGAAACTAAATCCCATTAGCACAGAAGCATTCCTGGTTACAAGGCAACAAACAGGAGGAAAGAAGGACAGAGATTAACATGGAAGTAGATTGTCATCTGACAGCATCATGATTAAGAACCTTCTGTGGACAGATTAAACTAGGTAAAATTAGCCATCAACGCAAGCAAGATAGATTGACTCCTATGCTAAATAAGGATATGTCAGAGACAGTTGCAATACACTGAGTTTCATGCTGGGAAGGGCAGAGAAAAGTGGGAAGAGAAAGGACACCTTTTTTGTACAGCAGTCTTCAAGTCCTAATTCACAGCTAATGCCTACACTGATTTGGTCATCATAGGATTACACATTTTCCAAGAACTGTGAGCAATTTTATTAGCATTGGACATTTCTTCAGCAAGGTAAGATCATAAAGGATTTGCTTGGTGAAGATAGCAAGCAAAAATAAATAAATAAATAAATAAATAAATAAATAAAAACCTAAATAGATAGGCAAGTGGTAGCGGTGGGGAAGATGTTCAGTTACTGTTAGGCATTGGATGCATTATAGTGATGTTGAACACCTAAATAACTTATTTGAAGTATAGAAATCAGCTATAAAGTGTGGTCACATTTGATAAAAGCCACCCAAAGACAGATTCACTGGCTTATAATAATTAGGCAAGGTCATTGTTAGAGAACCTATTAATATGTTTCAGGTTTTGGTGTGAAAGAATTGCTCTAAGACCTAAAGCAGTACTATATGTGAGAACCTTTTGTTATATGATGAAGAGTTTTTCTTACCCACTGTTTTTCATGTGAAAGCAGACAAAATAAGTTAACTTTAATTGTCCCTGTTTTATACTATTTCTTTAAGCAGCATATTCACATACAAAGAACAAATTGTGCTGTCCTTGAGACTCTAGAGATATATTTGTGCTAATGCAAACTGGTACAATTCCATTGAATTTAGCAAGGAATCTGGTCCTATAATGGTATTCAGGAAATTAGGAGTTAGACTAAATTTTTGGTTCTGCTATAAATTTCATCTTCAGCCTGGTTAATGCTTTCCTCTCACCCTCCTACCTGCAAGATGAAAATACATGTTCCTTAAATCAAGAATGGCAAAATACAGTATATACCTAAAAAGTTACCAGGAGGAAAAGTAATCACTAGTCCAATACACAACAACAATGAACCTATGTCTACTTATACACACACACACATACACACTCACACTCTCTTTAATGGGACTTCCAAAGTAAATATGCTTAATATCACAGCCTAATTAAATCCCCACTGAATTCAATCACATTTTCTTCTGAGTGAACATTATTCGTGGAGTTTATTCTAACACTGATAAAGGAGAATTACAGATGTATACATGAAACAACAAAAAAGGAAAGCCAGATCCTCTGTTTCAGGTGGGTGAGAAGGAAGGGATGAAGTAACACAATGTGACAGTCAGGAGTCTTCACCTGTCTATTTAGCTTGAGGCGCATAATAACTCTGTACTGGTTAGAATTTTCGATCTTTGTGGCATCAAATATTGTATGTTATAAGACACTCCCTTCTCTGATTTTATTAACTGCATTACTTTCTCTTTTAGAGAGAAGAATCTTAAAAAGCTAAGTATCTTACTGTAATTGAAGAATGTCTGATAACAATATCTCTGCAGCCACTAACCTCAACACAAAAGACACAGTGGGAACAAATCCAACTGGGCCAACCACCCCACGCAAGGGGCCTCCTAAATTCAAGCAAAGGCAAACAAGACAATTCAAGAGCAAGCCTCCTAAGAAAGGAGTAAAAGGGTAGGCATTCTAATCTTATGTATTTGAAGATTCTGCAACAGCCTTCTCCAATGTGTTCCTTCCAGAAGACTTAAATTGTAGCTGTCTTAATTCTCAGCAGGTCTAGACATTGACTTTTTGGAAGGCTTCTTGACAATACCCAATCACACTTAAAGAAGCATCAACCTAATGTCTCCCATTCCCCACTATAATTGATAGTGCAATCCTGTACATACCTCCTTAGAAATAAGGTCCTTGGTTCAGTGGAACTTTCAGATAAACATGAATTGCAGTAAAAATATACATTCTTGGTGGAAGGGGCGATATGTATGTATATGAATATATTCGTGTGCATGTGTGTGTGTACTCATACAAATACATATACACATTCTTCCTTCTTCTACCACTGCCTTTAATTCTCTTCCTCCTGTCTGCCTTGTCTTAGTTTCTCATCCTTAAGTGCCATATATATAGATAATGCATAAAAACTATACTATATTTCAAACCATGTTGTAAACTGCAAGTATAGTAGCTATCTTGGTGCAATCTTAATGAAGTACAAGGGAGTAAGCCCCATGACAGATAATGGGATTTACTTCTGAGAATATATACATAGGATTGTATTGTAAATGGAATATGGAGTAAATGGAGTATAGTTGATAAGAGCTGGTCTACATAGACCCCCTTTCACAACTAAAGACATAAAATTATTTGGGATTCTTGGGTTACTTATAAGATGGCATGATGAAATTTTCTGAATTATCAAACTGAATAACTTGCCAATACCAGTGCCTCTTTGGCTATTGGCTTAAAGATCAAAGGTATATGTATATAATCATATCTAAATGGGACATATTTCTGTGTTTGTTTTATATTTCAGGCCTTAGATAAGACACCCATGATAATTGTGTATAGACCCCCATGTTAACAAAGTCAATCAGGGTGGCTTGATGACAGAAAGATTTTCAAAGAGCTGCAAGTATTGTGTTTATTTGCTTTGGTCTTTGTTTTTTAATTGAAATAGCATTTCTTACTGTTGTTCCTGTTATTTCTGAAGGCAGCCAATTTGCACACTGAAAGTTCACTAGATATTAAGAGAGCTTTAATTCCTTTGACCTAAACAATTAGCATGTAACTGATTTCAAGAAATAGATTGCATCTTATTTAACATTGTCCTTCCATTTGTCCAGACAGTCTACATTTTAGATCAGAACATGACCGAGTAAAGAGGTAATGGATGGCATGAACAGGGAAGATTCTGGAATGCAACTTCAAGGTTGTCAGGAGAGGGGAGAGACATTCCAGGGCAAGCACCTCCTCAGCCCACAGCAAGAGTGTGGGAAGACGAAGAGGATGTGGCTGGCCCCTCCCTAGAGGCTCATGGGTTATAGCCACTAGTTGCTTTAGCATAGGTTTAGTCTGGCGAGATTTTGTCTATTAGGTGTGAGCTAATAAAGGAACTGGACTGGACTGGACTGGACTGCCTCGTTGCTGTTCTTGGGCTGAACCCGACAGAAATGCAACAACATGCTAATGAAAACCACATTCAAGTCCTACAGTTGAAGAAGTTCTCACATACTCATTTTTTGTTATTCTGCTCTTGGGTTAGAAAAAAAATATTGTTGCATATATGATATTTTCTCTATCTCCCTCCCTCCTTCCCTTTCTTCCTCTCATACATCTTCTTTCTCTTTTTTCTTTGTCCATAGTTTTGGAGATGATATCCCAGGAATGGAAGGACTTGGAACAGGTAAACAATATAGGAGAATTATGCTATTAAATTTTCTCTTACAACTATTTAATACAGAGAATAATGTTATGACTAGTTAATTCACCTGATTAGTCTCCTAAGTATGATCAATAAATTTTACAGCAGCCATCTTTATGAGAAATTAGTCAGTTGGCAGGTGCAGGGCAATGTATAGGCCAGAAAACAAACGGGTTTGGAGGCAGGTTGATCAATCCTTGATCAGTGTATTAATACATGTCACCTATTTGAAAAGTCTCTATTGATTTAAAAGTAGCATTTGACTCGGTCCTTACTCATGTCTTTATCATTACATGTCTGGACCACTGCACATGGGCTGCCTTTGCAGCCAGAAGCTTCAATAGATACAGAATGTTCTAGTCTGTCTCCTGGTAGGTACTAACTCCCAAGAGCCTATTAAATCTGTGCTTAAGGCCTAGATTGGATGCCAATAAGCTTCTGAGTGCAATTTAAAATACTAGTTTTAACCTATAAAACCCTCCACAAATTGGAACCAATGCAACTGCAGTATTGCTTTCTTGAGAATCTACCCATACAATATAATCCTAAATTCCTTCATGTTCTTCAAGGTGTCTCCAGTTCTTTACTTCATTTGAAATCTAGACTAGCTTTTCTAGAAGCTTACATGTAGTTTTCTTATTTAAAATTATGACTAAAGTGTTTTCATTGATGGCTTCCTTAACTCTTTAGTCCTTTGGGGCAGCTTTCTATTATCCTAGAAGAAAGGCACTGAACTCGATCTAATATATTATGAAATCTCAGTACAATATTTGATCTCACATGGTTTTGAGAAAACTAAAATGTAGCTAAGGCACTAGTATGTATTCAACACTGATCACAAGAAAGTACCACACTCACCTGTTGAGATGATTGGTCTGGAAGACCTTTTACTTCAGCCAATTATCTAGTTAATATCCTGTGTTTGCCTTACTGGAAAGCTTTTTGATGGACCAGGTTATTGTTCTGCCATCCATGTTAATGGAAGGGAAATATAAGAACACCCCAATGAAAGATTACTTATATCCATGCTTGCTGGGAGAAACTGAGACAGTTATGTGTGTACTCTATATGACCTGGTAGCACACAGATTTAATAACGCCCTTTACCTTGGTAGGTCAGAAAAGGATAACACTCTTATCTTACTGCATTTGTCTGTGGAAAAAAACCTCTAAAGTTAAATTCTGTTCTATAACTATTCCTGTTTGTGGGTTACTATACTTTACTATACTTTCCCCCCTCTTCTCTCTCTCTCTCTCTCTCTCTCTCTCTCTCTCTCTCTATATATATATATATATATATATATAAATTCTGTTAAAGAGTATTTAGTTTCAATTCAATGAAATTATTTGAGGTGGGGATTTTTTCTCATTTCCTTTGGACTGTCTTCCTGATAGTGGTTTTTATGATTTTTACTGTTTTTTGTTGTTGTTTGTAAGCCACCCAGGGTTATGTTACATAAGCTATATAAGTGTTATAAATAATAAATAAATAAATAAATAAATAAATAAATAAATGTGTATAATGTAACTAACAGCTGGTCTTTATCAATGAATTTGTACTATATATGGCACACCATTTCAGGTGAGACATACAGTTATAAAAGATTCAAGTACAATGCAAGAACTGTTAATGATTATATGCATGACTCACTAGAGCTGGATTTTTGACAGATAGCAAAACTAGTCTTATTCAAACCACTGAAATTATTCTAACAGAATATCTGCATACCGCAAAAGATTTTGATAGGATTCAGAAATGCCTTTAGTTATTCCCCCTAATCTGCCTTCTCTTCTGAGATACCATAACAAAAAAGAGATAGTTATTATCTACAAAATGAAAATAAATGGCTTGTAATTAGCAAGTAATTTATAATGGTTTTAGAAATGAAATTGTATGACATTTCACACCAGAAATAGAACAAAATAGCCATCAATTCCTAATCTGCCTAATAGCATATGTTAGATTAAGGGCTGTCTTCCTTGCACTTCATATGCTCCATTTTATGTGCAAATGTACACTTTAAGGTCACTTTAGAAATGACCTCCAGGAGAATAGCTAAATTTTTCTTGAATGCCATTACCATTGTCACAAAATCATTTAGTTTTCCCAGTTTAGAATGTTATGGAACCTCAGGGCGCAATTTTAAGGCTGTGATTTTCGATTTTACAATATTGAGTAACATCCAGTGATAATTGACATTTATTCATATCAATCTTCCAAGAGCTACTGTATCATTTAAGTAGCCAACAATTTTAGTCACACTAAATTAGTAAGAGACTTTGAATTAAGTCTCTTACTGATCTTGCTTTTAATAACAGGCAATTTGTTTAATTGTCTTAGTAATTCAGTAAATTAGTTCAGAGTATTTTATTTTTTATGCTTTACTTGTTATATAACGCTCCACTTTATTTTTAATTGCCTAGAAATTGTACTGTTTTAGTCATGGACCATAATAATAAAGTTAACTACATTTTAAGAAAAATTGTTAGATTGGATGTTTTTGCATGAAGATTCAACTCATAGAATTCCTTCTTATATGACCTTGTTACAGTTTGATCAGCTGCAGCAATTTCTTTGTCTCTCTTGCAGATATCACTGTGATCTGCCCCTGGGAAGCTTTCAGCCATCTGGAACTTCATGAATTGGCACAATTTGGAATAATATAATCACCCAGAATTCTTGCTTGTCTCTGATGGTATCTGAAGCTTCTATCTTCATTACATATAACTTTTGTTTCCACCCTTCCATCCAAAATATTAACGTTTTACACAGCAGATGGCTTTGTGAATAAGGGTCAGCAATGTGAAACTTTGCTCTTCTGCTTACTTTTCAGAAAATTATGAAAATCTGCTGAAGTATTCAACTGATAAATCAGCAAAGAACCTTGAAAACTGCTATGTTTCCTATAAAATAGCTTGCATTCTTTTTCTAAAATAAAATTGTTAATATATGCAAAGTTAATCTAGAATTCTGTAATCTAGAATTCCTGAAACATGGACTCATATTTCCCAATTTTGTATGTTTTGTGTTTGGGCATTTATACACAAACCTTAATTTGAGCCCATGAATTGAACTCTCCCATGAATGTAGGCAAATTTGATATGCTAGTCTCATAATCTAAATGGTACTCCCTTGTGATGTTTTATCACTAAGTATAAATGGAAATTTCCAAAGAATTACAAAACTAGCTATCATTCTGGGTAAAGAATTTGTAGACTGTTAAATTCTACGAATTACAGTTCCAGAAAAAAGTTATTGGCCTGGGTCCCACATAATATGGTTTGGTTTTGTCTTAGTTTTTCTTGTGAAGGGGGATTTCTGGCAAGTTATATATGTGTGCTATATAAAGGAACTTTTGTTTTCATGAATGGAACATTTCAAACAGAACTGGTTCACCTATAAAGAAGATTAAGTGGCCACTTCAGGCTTCAGATATTGAAGGACACAGAGTGGCAGTGATCTGTGGAAGGGATATGTTACATAATCTTCCCGCTTTCCTTAACTTTCCTTTTACCTTTAGTATGAAAGAGGCAACCTTCATTTAAGTGAGAGACAACTGACAGTCTGGTCAGCTTGTGTAGATGGAATGGTGGGGGTGGGGGTGGAGTAGAAACACCAGTTCAGGCAACAACCCATCTTGAGTCATCCTGATGCTTTCATTTATAAATTAAACTACCTAGTTCCAGATATCTTGTATGTACAGTATACCATGGTGTCACTAGTAGATTTAGTTGGCAGATTTTAGCTAAGAAAAGATGAAAGTTCAGATGAATCAGTAGTTTTCTGGTCTCTTCGATTCCAAAATAGGATGAATTTTCAGTAAAAACTAACCTCTTCTCAAAATATCTAGTATCCCAATAAAAATTATAATCTCTCACAGCTACTCTATGAATAACATGTCCTCCACTACTTGATTAGAGAGAAAACTTATTTGCACCATCAATAATGATGATCATTGAAGTTACCTTACTTTACCACATATATTCGGCATGAAATAGAATTTTGTATGGTTCTGACTTATGTGCATGATTTCCTCCCATATACAACTCAAGAAAACTTTCCTGTGAACCAGCTAAGCTATACTGTAGCATATAGATTCTGATAGACTCATGTTATTGCTCTATTGGTGCATCTAGACACAGCGTTTACTCTCAAATGGCCGATCATATTCACAGAATTTTATGGTGGATCCAGGCAACCTCAGCTTTTATTTGTAACTCTCCTATATTTCCTACAACTTCTTCCATCTTTTTCCTTGCCAGAAAATGTCCATCAAGGAAATGAAAGGCAGAAAGTGGCACAATCTGAACACTCATTTATGGAAGCAGAATTATTACCCACTGTTTTCTCTACCTTATCTTTGATATCACACAGATGCTTATCTTATTATTGCTGTTGCTCATCTACCCAATTTTACCCCTGCCCTGGTATTACACAACTCCAGGAAATATTGTTATTATTTATTTGATGATTACTATTTCTTTTTTCCCAACTCTATCCTAACACTAAGCGCTACTGTGTAATTGCTTTTTTCTAATATTCATTCAGCCCACTTGGAATAGCCCCAGAAAACTCTAGGATGAATCCTTGCCTTAGGATTGAAGAACTGTCTGGCTCTTCAAATGTTGCTGAATTAGAACTCCCAGAATCCCTCACAATAATTCATGCTGATAAAAACTCTTGGGAGTTACATTTTAGCATTATTTGAAGGGTAGCAAGTTCTATATATGTCTTCATTAATCAAAACAAATAAATAAATAGTGACCGAGGAGGAAGGGCCAACCAATCCTGTATATCCCATACCCGTGAGACCTCTCTTGACCCATCAAGCCCGATACTCCCCATGGTTTACGGAGGAGTTGAGGCTCCTGAAAAGGATTAAGACACCTCTAGAGCCCTGCTGGAGGACAACAAGGACCGAACCTGACCAAACACAGGCTAGAGATGCTATTAAGGCCTACCGTGTGGCAGTAAGAGTGGCGAAACACCAATATGTCTCCACTCTTATTGCATCTGCAAAATGCTGCCCGGCAGCCCTGTTTAAGATCACCCAATCTCTTCTGGGAAAGGACGGCCCAATGGCCCACCTGTAAGGCCATGCTGAGGAGTTTTCTGGGCATCTGGAGGATAAAATCCCTCAGATCTGTTCCCAGTTGGATACCAAGTGTGGGGCATGGCCTGTGGAGATGCCTGGAGATCATGTTTACCCTGTTATCTGGGAACAGTTTGATCCTGTTGGGGCTGAGGAAGTGGACAGGGTCCTCCAGTCTGTAAATGCCATCACCTGTCAATTAGATCCATGCCCCTCCTGGCTGGTTAAGGCAGCTCAGGAAGTGACACATGGGTGGGTCCAGGCAATGGTGAATTCATCCATGAGAAAGGAGGTGTTTCTGGCTGCCTTTAAAGAGGTGCTGGTGCACTCCCTCAAGAAACCATCACTGGATCCCACCATACTGGACAATTTTCATCCAGTTTCCCACCTCTCCTTTTTAGGGAAGGCAGTTGAGAAAGTGGTGGCACTGCAGCTCCAGAGGATCCTGGATGAAATGGATTATCTGGACCCTTTTTAGTTGGGTTTCAGGCCCAGATATGGGACTGAAACAGCATTGGTCACACTCTTGGATGATCTCTGGTGGAAGCGGGATGGGAGTAGTGCATCCATCCTTGTTCTTCTTGACCTCTCAGCAGTTTTCAATACCATCAACCATGGTATCTTTTTGGGTTGGCTTGGGGAGTTGGGAGTGGGCAGTGCAGTTTTGCACTGTTTTACCTCCTTCCTTCAAGGCTGGTCCCAATCAGTATTGATAGGAGGTGAGAGGTCCAGCTCGTGGCTCCTCCTTTGTGGGGTGCCATAGGGTTCAGTATTCTCTCCACTCCTTTTTAACATCTACATGAAACCACTGGGTGAGATCATCCGCCACCATGGGATGAGGTATCATCAATATGCAGATGATACCCAATTATACATCTCCATCCTGGGTGATTTGAGTGATGCTGTGACCACCTTTTTGAGGTGCCTGGAGGCTGTGGGGGTCTGGATGAGGAACAACAGGCTGCAGCTGAATCCTGGTAAACTGGAGTTGCTGTGGGTTGGGGACTCCTCTGTATCTGGGAGTTTACCATCTTTGGTTCTGGAGGCACTGTCCCAGACAGACCCTGTGCAGAATCTGGGGGTCCTACTGGACTCACGACTCCTGCTTAAGGAGCAGGTGGCAGTCATGGCCAGGAGGGTCTTTGCTCAACTTTGTGTTGTGCGCCAGTTATGCCCTTTCCTGGATAAGGAGGCTTTCTGGTCAGTCACTCATGCCCTAGTCATCTCCCGTATGGACTATTGCAATGTACTCTATGTGGGACTACCCTTGAAGAGTATCCAGAAACTACAGGTGGTGCAAAATGCAGCCACATGGGCACTTTTGGATGTCCCAAGGATGGCACATGTAACTTCTTTGCTGCAGGAGCTGCATTGGGTGCCAATTTGCTTCCAGGTCCAATTCAAGGTGTTGGTTATCACCTTTAAAGCCCTACATGGCATGGGACCAGGTTACCTGAGGGACCGTTTCATTCCCATTATGTCGACCTGTCCCATCCGGGGTCTACAAAAGAATGTCAACTGGCAGGGCCCAGGAGGACAGCCTTCTCTGCTGTTGCCCCCACCCTATGGAACACACTTCCCCCAGAGATGAGGCAGGCCCCCACTCTCCCAGCCTTCCAGAAATGGGTGAAGACCTGGCTCTGCCAACTCGTGTGGGGCAAGAAGGGATATAACCAACCCTAAGGGTGGCTGGCACCTTGAAGATGCTCCCTGAGTCTAATAATTCCTAGTTAACATCAGTCTCTTGGAAGATATTTATTATTTATATAGGAAGTCTTATTGTGATGTATTTTAATTAATATTTATACTATTTTAATTAATATTATTCTTTTTACTGTAAACCGCCCAGAGTCATTCTGCAGTGAGATGGATGGTGACAAATTTGAAATATAAATAAATAAAAATAAAATAAATATCCTGGATCTGGAAATGCACTGCTATCCTATTAGCAGCATGACCACAACATACTGTAACAATTGAACTGGAGGATTTCTGTACAGTATAGGATTGCATCTTAAATGTCTTCTATATGATATTCAACCTTTCTTGATTCTTGTTCTCAGTTTCCTAAGAGGTAGTAGAGTCTCAATCATGGCTTCATCTTCTAATATTTATGAACATAGTTAAGAATATAGATATGCTTTCATTCTTTTACTATAAATTTGTTTTAAAAATTGTAATAATGCTTGGATTGAATTCTTTTAAAGTTGGTGCATGCTTCAGACCAATAACAACTTCCTCATGTAAACTGATAGAAGGCCAAGGGGTGGGGAAGTAATTAATTCAGCAGAAACCTACAAACAGGTGGGATAGGAACGAGGAGAAAAAATAGTTAAAAATCTGGCTGTGCCATCTTCAGATTCAGCAGGAACTAAAAATATTTTCATGTTAATACATATAACCTGTGCATGCCATTGTAATTTTTCTAACTATAATATACAGTTGTGCATGTATCCTAATATGTATAGTAGATGTTTAATATGCTTTACCATAAGCTTCTACTACAAGCATCTTATGAAAGCTTACTCAGAAATTAGATATGACTTCAATAAAGCTCTTCCAAATGAATCAATGAATGCTAACCTATTTACCTATTAGCATATATATAATGCATGGCAGTGTAAGTTCAGTGTAAACCAATATGAATATTATTACACAAAGAGATACACTGCATTATCAGGCTCCCTGGAGTATCTTATGCCATTAGTATAAGTGTATCACTATGGAAACCACTACTGTTAAGATAAATAATTTATAAAACTCCCTCCCACACCTCTTCTGTATACATATTATCCAACAGTGTGTACCCCAAAGAACTACTGAAAATATGTTCTTGTTCAATCTTCCCAAAATTTGCACCCTCTAGACATGCTTGAATACAGTCCCCATAATTCAGTGGTTATTATGGGAACAGTAATTCATCAAATCTAGAGAATGCCAGATTGAGGAAATATCTTCTATTATAATGGCACATGTAAAAAAAAAACAAAAAACCCAATGAGCGGATCTCTGAGCTATAGAAGAAAGCAGTATCTGACAATGTATCTTAAACTAACTTCAGATCTTGAATCCCATTAGGCTCCAAGAGACAGAATGATTCAGAATTACAAATGAGCAAATTAAACCCTTGTGCTTGCATAGGGAACCAAAGTATGATTCAGTGTTTTCCTGTTCATACTGTATAATATATGATCAGCATTAATGCTGTGCAGTTAAGACTACATTCTATCAGTCTGATATAAGTTGAATATGAACGTGTGAAGCAACTATTCTGAAAATGTTTATGAGCAGAATAAGACAGCTCCCATCTCTTCTCATTAACTGGAAGCTATAGCTTACTGATTCACATTTCCCATTGATTACAATCTTCTGTCCATGGGAGGGAAGCTTGATAGATTCTAAATTGCATAATCTGTATTTATTCCTTTGGCAGGCTATGTATAAGAACAGGTTGCAAAGGTGTCCAAGAGACAAACACTTTTACAATGACATGTAAAAGATATTATTTATACTACTATAATTCATTTCTATTCTTTATTCATAGGTGAATTTGCTCATTTTTTTCTCATCCATGCTTCTCACACCACATTTATCTTTTTGAATCCTAAGCACCAAATCCTTTGTTTTTCTTTTCAGTAATGCATACTAAGGTTTTAGCTACATAATCTCTTTTGCTTTTTTAGCTGCTGTGAGCTAAATAGCTATAAATCAAGCTACTTAAAGCTTAATTTAACATTTCTTGTTGAAGATATTTATTATATCTCAAGAATTAGGATTCTTTCAGTATTTCCCCAGTCTTATTATTATTCAATTTACTTGATTGTAAAATGCGATTTAAAATTATAAACCCATAAAAAGACAACAGCAGAAAACAGCTGCAAATTTATTAAACAACTCTATGCTTAGCAACATTTCATTTAATCCGTCAAAATGAATGCTCTTCCCAAATCTATTTCAGTGTTTACATTCTGTGTTTACACAAAAAATGGGAAATGACAGCTTGTGGGCTGGCTGAAATTCCTTACATATTCCAAAAATGGTATCACATGGGAAAGACTAATCAGAGTACTAATACTGCCAACTGCTGCCAAAGTCAGAAACAAAAGACTTATATACACATAATTTTCAGTTAATGTACCTATTCCATATCAAATATAAAAGCATGATGTATTTGTACAGGTGGCAGATTGTCTCACAGTGTTCAGAAATGTGGACAGCTACAACCAGAAGTTGCAAGTCCTCTCCATTTCACTGCATGGGGATTCAGAGTTGAGATGAGCTCTTGTCAATTTCTGCGGGATCTTTCCAGGACAGGAAGACTGGGAGGGGAACCAACAACCTTCGCAATGCCAGCAGGCAGGTAGGAGTGCTGTTGCCCCCTCGAAGTGATTTCACCAACTCTCTCTCAGTAAGTAGCAGAGTTGCAAATAGGGCACAGTGCAACCGGTGAGTACAAGCTAATTAAGAGAAGAGTACTCAGTTATTTGCCTCTCTTCTCCTTCTCTGCTTGGAGTCCTGTGCTGTTAGCAGTTATGAAGGAACGGTAGAATCCCACAGGTGGGGTTTCTGATGCAGCACAGCGATACGAGTGTGATAGGAGTTATGCTGAATTTCTTCCAAGTGGAAGAAGCCTGCCTGGGATAGAGAACAAAGGGAAGTAGCCTGCCTAGCTCGGTTACAAATTCAGGAGTTTGCGCCCGCGTTTTCATTGCTTGAAGACAGTGCCCATTTCTTCGGCAGGACACGGCAGCGTATTCGAGGGGAAAGCGGGGGCGTCTATTTCGGGCCTTTCCCAGGAAAGACGCCTCCCAGGAGACGGAGCGGTGAAGGCGAACGATTCTAGGAAAGAAGCAGCTCGCTCGCGGTTGCTATAGCAACGGTCTCCCCGTTGGAATGCATGGCAGCCGCCGCCATCACGGGCCACGAGAGGCTGCCGAGGCCACGCTCCGGCAGCGCAGCGGTTTGATTTTGCTGCGGGGCTTGGCGCCAAGGTCGGGGTTGAAGTTTAGCCATGCGGGGTTAGGGGTTCCTCTTCTTTCCCCGCACTCGGGAATCAGACCTCACGCGTTCATACAAAGGTGAGGGAGCAGAACAGAAGCGTGCCTCGCTGAGTGCGAATGTTTCTAAGTGAGCGCTGTATGAATGAAGGTAACGGAAGAGCATCGCAGGCAGTGGATTCCAGCGTCCCATGTTAGGGGAGTAGCTTTATGAGGCCGAGCAGATTATCAGTTAATAGCGTGCAAGCTTTTGAATTCTTCAGAACTCAAGTGAGATCGGGCAGGGAGGATCTGACTGGTGGGTTATGATGTGAGATAATTTCCAGACTCATCTTCTAAATCTTGAGCCATAATCTTCAACATTCAGTGAAATGAAACGGGCAGACACTGAAATTCAGTTCCATTTGGACTTGTGATGCTTTCAAGTTGCACTTGAGACTTACTCTTGGGCTCCTGAAATAATTAGTTATTGATGCCCTCCCCATCCACCATTTTGATGGAATAAATCCATCTGTTTAGTTGGATCTATCTCCATCCAGTAGAAATTATCTAGAAACCCAGCATGCTGGCTGGGGAATTCTGGGAGCTGAAGTCCACATATCTTAAAGTTGCTAAGCTTGAGAAACACTTCCTTAGAGCATGTGTGTGCATATTGCTTTAAGGTGCACTAGGAGGAAACTTGCAATCTAGGTTGACCTTCCAGCTGGAATCACAGCTCTTACTGCAAGCTGAGGATTTCAAGGGGTTGTATTTAAGTACAGTACTTGGGAGAACTATATACCCATCCTTGTGCTAAAATACTTTTCTTTCATGCAAGATAATTGCTTGCAGAGACAATCATGATAAGTATTTTAGATTGAATAACACAGTTTCTTGCCTTTAGCATTGGAATGCTCTTAAAAATGTGCCTGCCTTTCCCAGATGCTTCTCTGCCTGACTTCTAGCTACAGCTTAAGCAAAGTCTGTCTTTAAAGTACCAAAGACTCTTGGGCTTAGCTGTAACAGGGCCTTTCCCCAACTCATCTACGTCAACACAATAACCTCTTTTTTCTGCCTTGTCTTCATAACAATGCCCTCACCTCCTCCCCAACCAATATGTGAGGCAGCCACAAGACTGGCAGCCTTAAGTCCTTAGACTTTATGGTCAGTCACACCTTCAGTGGATCATTATTCTTGATTTATGTTTTGCTGTATGAGGGTAACATTACTGGGAGACAGTGGAAATTATTAGCTCTGTCTTCACAAATATATTTAAAGGTTATATTTTTAAAACATTATACAGTGGTATCTCTACTTACGAACGCCCCTACTTACGAAATTTTCAAGATATGACCAGCTCTGGCTCCAAAAATTTACCTCGATGTGCGAACTCCACCTCGAGGTACGGCCATTTTTCCACCTGACACGTGGTCCGCGGCCATTTTTCCGTCCTGACACGTGGTCTGCGGACATTTTTTTGCCCCTGACACGTGGTCCGTGGGCATTTTTCTGCCCCGCTGCATGGCACGCGGGCGTTTTGCCGCCCCGCCGCGCCCCTGATGCGTGGCGCGCGGGCGCTTTTCTGCCCCTGACGTGCGGCGCACGGGCGTTTTGCCGCCGTGGTGCGCAGGTGCTTTTCCACCCCTGACGCGCGGCGCGCGGGCATTTTGCCGCTGCGCCGCGTGGTGCACAGGCGCTTTTCTGCCCCTGACACGTGGCGCACGGGCGTTTTGCCGCCACGCGGTGCGCGGGCGTTTTGCCACCCCGCCGCGCAGCACGCGGGTGCTTTTCTGCCCCTGATGCGTGGTCCGCGGACGCCAGAACGGATTAACGGTAATTACATTGAACTTTATGGGAAAATTTGCTTCGGGGTACGCCCAAATTCGGAGGGCGGAACGGATTAACCGTATTTACATTGAACCTTATGGGAAAATTTACCTTGACTTGCGACCAACTCGACTTGCGATCAGAGTCACAGAACGGATTACGTTCATAAGTAGAGGTACCACTGTATAATACAACCTTTTAATCAGATTTTAAGAAGTTTTACCAGACAGCAAAAGTGAGACAGAAGAGGCAGTCATTGTGTCATATCTTATCTGGTTTTTATGGATACATTTTTGTATATCTCACATGGCATATAATAATAATTTAATAATAATAATTTATTAAATGTATATGCGGCCTGACTCCCAGCAACTCTGGACAGTTTAAAATTGTTTAAAACGTTAAAAAAAAGAAACAAAAAGAAGGGTAAAGATGCCAGGATGATAAACAGGTAAAGATAAAGGTAAAGATAAATTATAATTAAAACAAAGTCACATGAGGCCCAAAGAATTTAATAAATGAAAAAGAGAGATTTATGTTTTCCTCAATTATAAACCCATGGATAATATAGTAATAGTAAAACATTTAAATAAAGTGAGAATATTGCATAAGGTTTGGGAAAAACATATATGGTTGTGAGAATAGAATTGGGACTATAGTGAATAGCCTGTTCAAATTAGTATCAACACCCAAAAAGTATAAGTGACTGAAAATTATCAATATTTTTGGTGGGGGAGTATTGCAAATAACCATTAAGGATATTGCAGAATTGTTCATGGGGCTGTCTGGATGCTTGACTGAAATATTTAGGTTGGTACAAAATAAGGTAGCTAAAATACCAAATGGAATTGAGTGTTATCATCATAATGACAGTACATATTTTATTTATTGGTTCCCAATTTTCTTCCAGTTCCATTATGTTACTCTATGTGGAAGAACATCTCTGCCATATATTCCTGTCTGAGTCCTGAGACCATAACCTAAGGCCCTACTCCAAATGTATCAGGTGCCAACTCAGGGGTGGGTCATTTGAAGTAGGTGCTCAAGATAAGGAATACTATTTCCAGAAATGTCCATGTAGCACCTGTTCACTTACTGTTTCAACCTAGAGCTTTTTAATTTCCTGGTACTTCATCTGATATGTAGTGCTTTTAATTAGTCTGTTTCAATGGTATTCTAATTGTTGCTTCTTTAAACTGTAATTTTAATTGTTGATTTTTAAAATTATTTTATTTGTGTTTTTATGATATACTGTACTGAAAGCTTTCAATAGCTTGACTAAAACATTTTTAGAATTATTAACAAAGGAGGCTGTATATTTGCACTGCTCAAATAATAGATTTCTATTGTGTTTCAGTCTGTGGAGGAAAAATAAAGGGCCTGGTTTCAGAAGATTATGTCCGAAGATTCAAATAAGGACAAGCAGTACATAGAACAATTAACCAGTGATAATTACAACTCAGTATGTTTAGCCTTCAGTTTTATCTATTCTTCTAACATTATTATTTATTTACTTATTTACTAGGCTTGTATGCACTTCAATCATAGCTGATTCTGAGGACCTATGTAGTCTCTTTATTTGTTAAAGGGAATATAGATTTCCTATTTGTATATTTCCTCATATACATTTAAATTGTATTTGCATAGGCAGTAGATACTATACCAATTATTTAAATTATACACTATGAACTTTGTTGCATTATCTGTGTGGTACTTTTACCACATTACATTTATTTTACATCCAATTTAAAAAAAAATAATTGTGCAGTTTATAAAAACCAAACCTGCTAATCCCTATAATTTATCGCCTTTTACAGAAATGTATTTCATGGAAACTATTAAAGAATATTTGCATTAATTCTCCTATCCAAATGTCACATATCCAGACACAGGATATTTTTCCTTGAATAGTTAACATATTTCCTTGTGCTTAATAGCTTTAGTAGAAAATAAGATCTATACATATTTACTTCTTTATTACCATCATTTTTATGCTGCCTCTATCTAAGACTGAAGGCAGCTCATGATCTACTAGAAACAATGAAATAATAAAGCAATGATTCAAGAATTAAAATAAAAACTTTAAAAAATATACCTCAGCCATTCCTTATGAGACTAGACCTGGGTAATTGTTTGGAGTCCTGTGTCCCAAATGCTATACAAAAAGGATCATCTTTATAGCCCCATCAGTAGGTCCTAATGTCAATAGCCTTCTTCAGCTCAAGTGGTAAGATGTTGCAGGGTGAAGGAGCTGGGACTGAGAAGGCCTGCCTCCAGACCTTGAACCCCCTAACATTAAGGAGGTAGCCACAACATGCCCTCTCAGCCTGTTTGTACCTGATGGGCAAATTCTGCTTGGTGTAGAAGGTCTCAAATATAGTACTTCAGATGCAAAAACCTTAATTCATAGTAATCTTGCTGTACCAAATAATGTCAGATGTATTGAATTACAGTTCCCACCTCTCCTTCAGATGTTTAGACTACAGTGATAGGTGTTGTAGTCTGTTGTATACAACTAAAAGGTATGAATTGTTTGTCTTAAGTATTGTTCTCTGCTTTGATCTCCAACAATCCCTGCTGTGCTCTTTACTAAAAGTACATTGGGATTAACCTGTATTTATTTATTCATTTAGGAGACTCATATGGCTACCTTATGCGTGATAATCCTAGGCAGCTCACAATGACATTCAATAAAAACAGAATAAATATGACCAACAGAGCCCCACAACAAATGTATATACCGCAACATCCCACCAGCTCTACATTTACATTTAGATTTGCTGGTCTCACTTCCATCCTAGCCCAATGCTTGGGTGAAGAATCAAGTCTTCACAGCCTCCAGAAGGCTAATAGGGTGGGGGCCCTCTGAATCTCAAAAGGGAGACTTTTCCAAAGGGTTGCAGCAATCAGTGGACAGGGTCCTTGGAGCTGTGAGCTCAGCCACCTGCTCTTTAGATCCATGCCCCTCCTGGCTTGTGAAAGCAGCCCGGGGGGTGTCATACGAGTGGATTCCAGCGATGGTTAATGCATCTTTGAGTGAGGTGGTTGTTCCCTCACCTCTTAAGGAGGCCTTGGTTTGTCCCCTCCTCAAGAGGCCATTGCTAAATCCTACTATACTGGACAATTTTCATCCAGTATCTAACCTCCCCTTTTTGGGGAAGGTGATTAAGAAGGTGGTTGTGCAACAGCTTCAGAGGACCTTGGATGAAGCAAATTATCTAGATCCCTTTCAGTCAGGATTCAGGCCTGGGTATGGGACGAAAGCAGCATTGGTTGGGTTTTTGGATGATCTCTGGCAAGGGCGGGATGGGGGTTGTGCATCCATCCTTGCCCTACTTGACCTCTCAGTGGCTTTCAATACCATCAACCATGGTATCCTTCTGGATTGGCTCAGAGGATTGAGGGTGGGTGGCACTGTGTTGTGCTGGTTCACCTCCTTCCTCCAGGGCCTATTCCAGTCAGTGGTGGCTGGGGAGGAGAGATCCTGCCCTCGGCCCCTGTTATGTGGGGTGCCACAGAGTTCAGTGCTCTCCCCCTCCTATTTAACATCTACATGAGGCCGCTGGGTGAGCTCATCCGTTGCCATGGGGTGAGGTATCATTGGTATGCTGATGATACCCAATTATACATCACTGCCCCTGGCAAATTAAGTGATGCTGTGAATGTCTTATCCCGGTGTCTGGGGGCTGTGAGGGTCTGGATGGGGAACAACAGGCTTCAACTGAATCCTGGCAAGACTGAGTGGCTGTGGGTTCTGGGGCCATCTGGTGCTATAGTTATGTCATCTTTGGTACTCAATGGGGTTGCACTGCCTGAGACAGACCCTGTGCGCAATCTGGGGGTCGTCCCGGACTCATGACTCCTGCTTGAATAGCAGGTGGCAGTTGTGGCTAGGAGGGCCTTTGCACAGCTTCTTGTTATGCACCAGTCGTGCCCATTCCTAGATCAGAGGGACCTAATCACTGTCATTCATGCCCTGGTCACCTCCAGTTTGGATTTCTGTAATGCACTCTACATGGGGCTGCCCTTGAAGAGTATCTGGAAGCTTCAACTGGTGCAAAATGCAGCGGCGTGGGCAGTTATGTGTGCCCCTAGAGTGATACATGTTACACCTCTGCATTGCGAGCTGCACTGGTTGCCAGTTTGCTTCTGGGTCCAATTCAAGGTGCTGGTTTTGACCTTTAAAGCCCTTCATGGCATGGGGCTGGGTTACCTGAGGGACCGCCTCTCCCTGATTACATCTGCCTGTCCCATCAGATCTGGCAGAGAAGGCATGCTGTGGATCCCATCTGCTAGAGAATTACATTTGGCAGGTCCCAGGAGGCAGGCCTTCTCTGCTGTGGCGCCCACCTTGTAGAATCTTCTCCCCCCGGAAGTGAGATTAGCTCCATCCCTCTTAACATTCCATAAGTCCCTCAAGACCTGGTTATGTGATCAGGCCTGGGGCTCCCAGGGGACCGGGAAGATTTTACGATGGCTCCCTTATTAAATTTGTCCCCTCCTGCTTTGTGTGTTTTTATAGTTTTTTATATGTAGTTGTTTTTATGTATTTATTTTTTTAATTGTTGTACACCACCCAGAGTCACCTTGTATGAGATGGGTGGCTACATAAATATGATAAATAAATAATAAATATAATATACCATGGAAAAGGTGTATCCCATCAGATGGCAACATTTAAGGGAAGGGACTGGAGCATGCCTACCCTATCTAATGTTGTAGGACAGGTCATCCTGGTAGTTCAGGATATTATTACATATTACTATTTATATGTAATATAACATACTATAATATGTAATAATTTTGAGTATTATTATATGTAACATTATTATATATTCCAAAGTCCAGGAACTATTTTCCTTTTCACCCACTCTTTTTTTTTTTTAGTTTTGTTCTGCAGACTTAAAAATTAAACATGAATTCTCTATTAATGGTTACTTTTATTTAATTAGATATTATTGATTTTCAATTTGCAAGAAAGAATAACATTTTCTATTTTATTTTATTTGTATTTTAGGATGAGGATCCCTTTATCCCATATGTAACAGAAGATCTTGAACAGTGTGCATTTTTCACAGGTCTGAATAATTCTATTTCTTGTGAGCTGAGTGCAAATAGGTAATATTAAAGATGAATTGCCATGTAGCTGTAGCACAGCAAAGGGTTGGCATAGTGCCTTCTGAATAGATTTGAACACATAAGTCTTGCTTTCTGCCAACATGCACATATCTTCAAACTTCCCATCTGTTTTCCTACCTTTATCAAACATTCTTTTGATGTTCATCTATTTCATCTAGTTTTAGCCATTTATGTATAATTTGGAATCATTCACTACATTTTTCTGTCAAACATAATGACAGTAGTCTTTGATATGTTAATTTTCAGATTTACACATCTTGTTATATCATACAACCTGTCTGACATTCCCTGCATATCATTTGGGTTCTCAGCCAATAACACAGCATCATCTGTGTTCAGAGGTACACATATATTCACAGTCCCAACCAATACACCTCTGATGTCACCAGAAGCATTCCTTCTATATTTATTCATAAATACATTCAAAACTGTCACATCATATATCATACTCGCTGCATTCAGCAGCTACCTTTAAATCCATGGTGATGCAAAACATTCCATAATTTAAGCCTATTATGACCATATACTTTTATCTAAGTAAACACATGTGCAGTTAATTTCCTTTCTCATATTGCTACATTTCTCAGTGACTTGCTGAAAAATAAAAAACTGCCCTGCAGACCCCTTGCCCAGCATAAAGCCACGCACTTCCAAAACATGACCATTGTCACCTCTTATGCTCTTTCAGTTAGAATTCTGCCAAATGCCTTCCTGAGCATACTTAACAAATTAATCTCCCTGTAGTTTTTACATTCACCCCTGCTACCTTTCCCTTTGTATAGAGTAACAATGATGGCATGCTTCCAATCATCTGGTGCAGATTCAGTCTTTACCCACATTAAACAATTCTCATAGGTACTCATATGCAATTCCCATAGATATTCCATATGCATACTCAATATGCAAGCCAGCCATAGTTTAACATGCCTTCAATTGTAATTGTAACTTTACCAGTTTTCAACGTTCTCACAGCATTTCCAATTTCTTTTTCATCAGTTGTTGTTGAATACTAACATTTATGGCATTTTTTTCAATTCCATTTTTCAGCATAACATTGTCATTCCCATACAATCTCTACAATACTCTTTCCAACATTCCATCATTTCAATTTCATCACTTTCAATTCCATTCACTCTGGTAGAGGTACCTAACTTAGCCTTCTCTTCCCACACTTCCATTTTATTTTAATTTCCATCAGAAGAGCTCTAAATTTTCTGTGCCCCTTCATTTTAACTATTTCTTGTTCTCTTTTGCTGCATTCTTTGCAATTGTTTTTTTCTCGATACACTATGTAAATGTGTTTCTGTCATCCACTAATCATTCTGCCATATGCCTCTTTTATTTCATCATTCTACTAGGCTTCCTTTTTCATAGTTCTCATTGGAAGAATAACTCCACACTCCTATGTGGCACTCTGTAACAATTTTTTTTCACTCTGTTTTCACTTTTCACATCCTCTTAGGTCCACTTTCATTCATTCTGTTGGGAGATTCATCTATATTCTAATAGTTTTTCATACTTACATCTTTTCTTCCTGTAGTTCCACTTCACTTTAGCTTCTTTCACTTCTTTCCTTTTCTTTCAGATCCATTTTTCCCAAGCTCCTCTTGATACTACCAAAAAATGGTCTGTTCCACATTCAGAACAACAGTCACTATTCTTGTTTTCTTTGGGTCTTTGAAGGGCCCAAACAATGGTTCAAACATTCTGCATTCAGTCATCTTGTTCCCACTCATTTATTCGTGTTACCTAGCAGAATATTTTTCCCCTGGTTGCACTCATTCAGAATGTTGCAATCCAGTCATCTCTGACTTTCCATTGCCACTGTGCAATTCCCACCAAACTATGGATTCCTTCATATATACCCACAACAAACTAGATGATACTGTATAAATGTCTACAATCTTTCCACAAATCCTGCAGATTCCCTTAATTCAAAGTCAAATTCTGTATTTGCTTTGTTGCACAGTTTTTGTTGCCATTCTGGACTAATTTGCTACTTCTGCAAAGCTTGCTATATCCTACAGTCATAAATAATATCTATATATAGGATATAGAGATGACAGGATTCTTTTTGGTTGTATCCAATAAATTAGTCTGAGCAAAAAACTCTTAGAACTAACAAATGAACAATTTATTGCTGTCCAAGAGTAGATCATAAAAATGAAATGCAATCTGCAACAGCATCTTAGTGAATAACTTACTGTTGTTGGATTTGAATGTAGAGGAGGTTTATAGCATTTAACAATTGCATAAGTGATTTCAGGGTACTTATTTTTTAGGAAGAATTCTAAATTCCCTTGGTCAGATTGACCAGGCAGTCTATCTATTAAGGATTGGGTTAGTTGGGAACACAATTCCTTGAAAAATCTACACTTTAGGAAAACATGTTATAAAGTTTCAATTTCATCAAAGGCAAAAGGATATTGTCTGTGCAAAAGGGGTATCTTGTTAAATCTACCATCCATCTTTGCAGAGGGAAGGGCATTGAGGCGTAAAGATGAAAATTGATCAGTGATCAATACATGCACACATTTTTCTTACAGATTCTTTTTGTGATCAACTTTTGCCACGGACCACACAGATTTTATTGGAATATAACTCTGGAAAATGGGTGCCACGACTTCGTGAACCACGAGATTTATATGGCCTGTCTCCTGTGGGAGATCTACACTTAGTACGCTGGCCCCATCAGTATGAAGTTATCAGAGAAAAAATTAAGCATATTGGTAAGTAATATTATAACCTTTTCTAATGTGACACTTTTCTTGATAGATCACAAAGAAATATTATGTTTATAATTTCCACAGTAAAGCACTTTATAACTTTGCTGCAGCCACTTAAATAATTTTTCTTGATTCATTACTTTGCATTGATGCAGTTAATTCATCCTTCAAATTTAAATGTAAACAAATGCAAAACTTCAATATAGGGGATTTGAAATATTAAAGGAAATAACCTTTATTTTTAACAACTAAGACTATTCAACAACATCAGGTCTAAAAATTTTCAAAAATTGTGTCCCTTTTCCTTTCAGAGTTGTAATCCCATCCTCAGTTACAGTTCTGGGCTGGTTGGATGAGGATAGGTTTGCAATTATGCCTATTTGGATAATCCAAGGATATATTCATGAATGTGTTATAGCACTATGATTTCATCAGTTTGACATTAGTTTGAATTAATTACAATGACAGTCTGAAACATTAAAGTTAAACTTGTGGATTGGGATGAAGCATTGCAATAGGTAACAGCAGAGACTTCATGATGACACAAGCATTTTCTGTGGCCACCAACCCACATTGCCTTGATCAGAGAACTTTCTCAAGAGTGAAGCATTTGCTCCAAAGGGGACTGAGAGAAGTAGAGACACTAGGGGAGATAGAATGTAGTACCATGGTTTTAGCCTTACTATCTCAGGCAGCAATCTTTCTTGTTTACTCCTGCAAAGAGAATTGGCCTTGGTAAAGTAGGAGATGTAAATACTATGTTTTCAGTATCTACTTTTAATTTAATTTCAGATACAGCAAGTGGGAAAAATCAAATTTAATTTAACACCCTGAAATAAAAGATCATGCTTGTCATCTCAAAAGGCTTGTCTGCTTTTGTGAACCTCCATTCATTTTTGTTTCAATTATAAGCCAAATTCCAGAGCAGATGACAGCTTTTAGCCAACCTTGATGGCTGATCTTGAGAAGCTAAGTAGGGCTGGGATCTGTTTAGTACTTTGATCGAGACCACCAGGAAATTTCTGGACTGTACAGTAGATTAGATAGATTAAAAAAAAAAAAACTACCTTGAAGAAAGTATTGGCAAACCACTTCCATACTGCTGCTAATAAAACAATATGGAAGTTTCCATCTACTCAGTAGGAAGTGGGCTTGGAGGAAACTTCTGTCTGCTCCAGGTTGTATTGGACCTTAGCAAAAAGAATTGTGCAGATTTTTTTCTTATAAATAAAGTCTTGAGTTCCTGTGATGACACCTTCCGGCAAAAGCCGTCTTCTGCTATTTAAAATAAATTTGAATAACTTGAAGGTAAGTTATAGAACTGACCAACTATGGTAATCCCTACATATAAGACAGGAAGAATGTATATATGTTTTTATGTTAAAATATTTTTATTGGAATGAAGACACTCAATTTAGGGGCTCACATGGCATGGTAGAGTATTCTACTGATACAAAGAAAACAGATAACAGGGAACTCATCACCTGTTCCTATAATTGTTTTTATAGGAACATTGGCTTCCTATTCATCATAAAGTACCAATATTGATGATGCTGGATAACTAGATAAACAATATAAGAAAGAATCTTACCTAACTTAGAATTTTGTCATAACTGCTCAGTAATGTTCTGTTGCTCAGTTTACAAAGTATATTCCCATTTTTGCAGCACAGAGTAAAAACACAGTTCTTGGATATTTGTTTATTTAAAAAGTGCATTTATTTAATAAAACATAACAAAAAAATTTAAAAAGGAAAGAAAAGGAAAAACAGCAAATATAACAACAGCAAAATTTACACATATATGAAATTTTACACAACAGTTTCAATGTAGGATTACTATATTTTGTTGTGATTGCTTTAAGAATTTCTACAGATTTCCATTAAAAACTCTGAAATAGAATATAATTAAAACAGATTAAAATGATTGATGAAAATATATTAAAGCTTCTTATAAAATACAGATTAAAATAATAACATGAAACCATAACAAAAAGTGTAAACAAGAAGCTTGGTAGTCACAGAACTATACAATACTGGTTCTTTGGATCCCAGGTACAGTATATGTTACGAATCTAGTGATTATCTGCCACAGAAGAGATTTATGATATAATAGCAGGCTACTGTACAGATTTCAGTGTTAAAGGCTTATGCTTGGGTTATGAATAATGCTAAGAGTATCACCATGGAGCAAAATTGATCAACTTTCTGGTGTAGTTATTACTTCTACTTTATGTTTTTGAAAAGATAAAACGAAGGGTCATCAGTATGTTTTTTTTCATTTTTAAAAACTAGTAGAAAGTTAATTCACCTACTAATAAGCAGGGATAGAAGTATCCTGCCTCTTGAACCTTTAAATAGATTTTTCTTTTTGTTTTTTAATGCATCATTTTAAAGCTCATTTCTTTTCTTTCTTTTTCTTTTCCAGAATGGATTCCCTCTCACCCAGAGCCTCTATACAATCCCACAGGTTTAGAGATCGAGCCTCCGTGTCCAGATCCAGGGGAAGGTGCTATTGTGTATTTAGCAGATGAAGGTCTGACCAGATTTTATTGTGAACACACATATATCTTAAGCATAATTACTTACAACTTTATTATACAAAGTAATATTAAAATAAAATTCTGCATGCAAATTTTAATACAAAAGACAGAAAAAGCTCTAGAACTCCAGTTTAGTAAAGACAAAACCGTAAATTTTAGCAGCATAATCTCTGTAATATTAAATATACCATTCACAGCATTTTCAAAAGCCTGTTTTTTAACCCATCCCACAATTCCTTTGAAGTGTATCAGTTTTAATAAATTAATTTTTTGTCTGCCACAATTTGTTATTTTCTTTGGTTATCCTGTTTGTAACTAATGTCCTTGTAACAAACTATTAAGTTTTAAAAGGTTTTTATTGCCAAATAATAGTATCAGTGTTTTTGAAGGTAATTCATACCATGTTATCTCCTTCCTTCCTTCCTTCCTTCCTTCCTTCCTTCCTTCCTTCCTTCCTTCCTTCCTTCCTTCCTTCCTTCCTTCCTTCCTTCCTTCCTTCCTTCCTTCCTTCCTTCCTTCCTTCCCTCCTTCCCTCCCTCCCTCCCTCCTTCCTTCCTTCCTTCCTTCCTTCCTTCCTTCCTTCCTTCCTTCCTTCCTTCCTATTTTCAAGCATCACCAGGGCATTGCTCTCTGATATATGTATCTTGGCTATATTTACCTTTCTGTCATGATTTTTGTTGCTTCACGGCAATGATTTTCACTTTTTAGACTTTTGAGAAATGAGGGAATAAAAGAGTAGTGGTGAAGATATGCCTTAGGAAATCATGGCAAGGGATGCTAATCAGTTTAATAAACAGCCAGATTCTGCTTTAATCATTCAAGTATTTTATTTTTAAGCACTTGACCTGAATAGGAAAATTACATTTTCAACTGAATGCAGTGAAATGTTTCCACAGCTTTTCCTGTCTAGCTCCTACTCTTCATAATGATCTCCCCCTTGAATTACATCTAGAGCCCAATCTCTTGAAAGACTTGTTTTTGCAGGACTTTTATTAATTTGGAAGACTTTCTTTGTCATTATTCCAAACAGCATTATATTACCATTGTGCTGGTACTAGAAGATGTTTTATATTGATAAGTATATTGCTTTATTGCTGATACTACCTTACATTGTGTTATATTTTGCTGCTCTGCCTGTATTGCACTTAGATTTAAGGACATGCTAAATAAAAATAATTAGCTTTAAAAACATTCCAACATTTTTCAATCAAACCACTTTCTCTGCATGAATTGCTGTATAATTTTTTTTTTTTTGGTAAATATTTTGTATTGAAGGATATGGAATTTTAAGTTCCTTTTTGTTTTTGCAGAAATGAGGTTCCGTTGCCACTTTCATTTAGCTCATTTATGAATCATTTTTTTCTTTTTAGTTTCAGTTTGTTTGTTTATTATTGGAAGTCTTGTTTTATAACGTAATAATTTAGATTTACAGAATGGCTTAGATTTTATTGTGTATACCACAATGGCCTTGAGCACCTTCAGGTACTAAGTTGTTGTTGTTTTTTTAACCATGATAATGTAATATGAAATCTTTCATTGTACTTTAAATTCCAGAAATGTGTGCAGAAGTTAAAAGGAGAATAAATATTGGAGCCAGCTTGGGTCATCAAGCATTCTGTGAACTGGTTAATGCTTTATAACAGTTTTCTACAACTAGGGTGCCTTCTAGAAGTATATACTTCAGTTCCAGAATTCTCCAGAGAATATACCATTTCTGAGAAGCGTGGAAGTTGGGCTACACATCCAGAAGATGTTGAGGGGAGAGAGGATTGCTTCAAAAGACAGTTAAAGCCATTTTAGTTCCTGTACATGTAAATCAGTTATGATGAGAGAGTTTTGCATATACTCTCTTGGGATATTTTTGAAATGTTCCTATTGAGATTTTAATAATATTCCTGAAGACTGAGAGCTAGGAAGATATAATTTAGCACAATTTATTTGAAAATTATATCTTGCTTCAGAAAAAAAAATCTAATAACAAAATGTTTTTCTAACAGTAATTTGTATCTGAGAATTAACTATAGTTTGTTCCTCCCACCAGCCAATAAGGACACCAGCTTTAGGTATTCTCGAATAGGGGGACATTTCCCTTCAAAGCAGGTGCTACCTCAATCATGGGATGACTGGGATAATACTTTGATCTTTGAAGCACGATTTGAAAGTGGAAATCTCCAAAAGGTGGTCAAAATGTAAGTCGCTGCCCATTTTCCTTTTAATCTGCAAAATATTCTATTTTCTCTGGTATTAAGCTAATTCTTGGCAGATCTTGAATAATGATTTAGAGAGCATGAAATGAGATGCAAATTCGAATCTCTATTTTGCAGGGAAATATTCATTATTAATATATTTGTACTTCATATTTTCTTCAGTGGTAATATAACATACTGCCTAAGTACAGGATTTATGTATATATTACCTCAATTTATACATTGTTCCATTTCCAAAGGCTCTGAGTGGCTTCTAAATTAAGATCAGAAGATTGCAAACAAAAATCATTTACTACAGTTACATTTGTGGTAGCTTGAGATGCTGGTTATCATCTATAAAGCCCTTCATGGCATAGGGCCTGGCTAGCTGAAGGACTGTAATTTCTGTTCATATTGTATGATTGGACAGAAATGGCATGTTTTGTGTCCCATCAATCAAAAGAGTCCTCTGAGATATGATCCACAAAACAGGCCTTCCCTGTTGCAGCAACTGCCCTTTGGGACAGTATCCCCAAAGATCCGTTAGGCCCCTATCCTGACTTCATTCAAATGAGCTCTTAAAACTTGGTTTTTTCCCCAATCTTTGGGGGAGGGTGGAGCGCCCCTTGGGGGAATGTTTTGTGTAAGGGAATATTTATTTTTGCTCCTCCAGGACTCTCAATTTCTTCTTCTTTTTTCTTCTTTTTTCTTCTTTTTTCTGTTTTTTTATTGTTCTAATGCTTTTGTGAGCTGCCCAGGGTTGTTTAAGACGGGTGGCCATACAAATCTTCTAAATAAAGAAAATAATCAATTCAGACAAGATAGACACAGAGATATTCAGACCCTGAGCCATGTAGGGTTTTAAAGGTGACACCGAGCACCTTTTGAATTGCACCTGGAAGTCAACTGGCAGCCAGTGCAGTTCCTGTCGTAGTAGTGTTATAGGGGTGAACTTCAGTACATCCATAATTACATGAGCTGCTGCATGTTGCACTAGCTGAAGCTTCCAAGTGGTCTTTAAGAGCAGCCCTGCACAGAGTGCATTGCAGTAATCCAGCCATGAGGTGACCAGGATATGAATGATTATGAGTAAAACCTCCTGGATGACAATCCCACTCCATCTCCCCTACCTTGAGATCACAGCTGATGCAACACCTGAAAGCCAGATGGTCACATTTCTAAAAAGTGAAATCCCCTCCTCACCCATTTAGTTTTTGGTGATCATCAGGTCTGCTATCTCACTCAAGATCAATTCACAGATGAGGATAGTTTTATTACAGAGAGACTTGACATTTGATAGGATCAGCTGGAGTTTAAGATTTACTGAATTCTCTCAGAAACAGGTTGTTCTCCTCTCCTGCCATGTCTTCTGCCATTACAACTGCTATGCTACACCCTCCTCTTTCCCCCCTTCTTTCTTCTACATTCACTCTCCCAACAGTTCATGGGAATGACAGACACCCCAGTTGTTCCCTCTTTCAACTGCACTGTGCTCATCTAGTAACTGATACAGCACGGTCAGTACACAGCTTATACTTACCAGCTTACACATCAGTTGACTCTTCTACACACCAGCTTACAACCCATTACAGCCCCCTAACTTCCCCCAACTCATAGACATTGTTCTTACTTAAGTAAAAGTAGGGTTCCCCAGGATTATCATTGTAAATTGGAAAACAGTCTACTATTGCCCCTCATAACATCAGCATTTCCCCAGTCTAGTCCACCACAAACAGTTCAGTCAGCAAACCCTCTTCAATTCTGTACTTTCTCCTCCCAACAAACAAATCCACTACCTTAGATTTTGAGTGACCTGTAAAGTCAATTCTAATCCACTTCTCCATTCTTGCTTCCAGTTCTGGAGTACAGGGAACTGCCCACCTAATTCCTTGACTACCGTAACTCCTGTTACTGGATGTCTTCCTGGAGGAAGCCAAGGGGTTGCCAGTGACAATTACACATGCCAGATTCTAAGAAGAGTTGGAAGAGCTTTGGGAGTCAGCTGCTGTGCAGTAAAATGCTGGCAGTGGTGGCAGCAGCAGTTCACAAACTGCCTCGCTAAAGAGTCCAACTGTTTCTCCACTAATAACACCAGCAACCTCCTTTCTTCTCTGACACTGGCAGTGATGAAGGAAACTGCTGCTTCCACTGATTTCTTTATGTCACTCATCCAGTTTACACTGTCTCTGCCACCTTTGTTGACTTTCTTTAGTTTCAAACAAAGGATTGTCCATCTGAATCTTGTTCATCTGTATAACTCTCTCTTCAGACACTCTGTGCTGCATGCCATCATTCTATCCTTCTTGCTTCTAATGTTCTTTTACAACCAGTTTCCCTACCTTGTTCTTTCTTCCTTTTCTCCACCTCCACAGTCTACTCTCCATACTCCACTCCTTTCTGCATCCACTCTTTCACTTTTCTTCATTGGCCCCACCTTCTCTGCACTTACAACTGCCCATTCAGTTTTCTTCCACAAATGTCTCCTGGCCCGTCTCAACCCAAATCTTACTATGCCTACCCAACTCCTATACTTTCCATCCCTGACCATGAAGACCAGTAGTGGTTTAGAGTCGTTGCAAATTTGGTAGTGGGAGAAGTCAGTCATTCTTCTTGTCTTTCCCTTCACTCAGATCACAGCAGGAAAGAATCTAGTTACCAAAAATGTAGTGGCCTTCTGGGTACTGACAGCCTCAACTTCATTGCTTATTACTTATTTTCCACTTTCATTAGCACCTAGAAGTAATTCACTTGAATTTGTTTGAAAGATTCAACACACTGAACTCACCCAGCCTCCTGTATGTAGGTCATACAGTATTGTTATTCGTTTTAGACAAATGCTCATTTTTCAAGTAAGTGATCTACTGCATTTTAAATTTACAGATTCCATCATGAAATGACAGAAGGTTACGAAAAGATATGGGTTCTCAAAAAAGAAGACCCAAAGCCATTTTTAAATTGTATTTGGTTAATTTAAGCTTTATGATGAGCATCTTTGTTTAAAAATTATTTTTTTCTTCTGCAACAGTATATCTATTGAGCTATTAAGCTGTCAGTTCCTTTGGTAGTGGCTGCCAATTGGACTATGTATATGCTTTATGAGACAAAGACAAATAGCTAGTTGTCAGGAAAAAAATGTTGTTTTCTCAAGTACAATTAACTATGATTGGCAGAAATGCTGCTCCTGGTTACCAAAAAACTTTGTAGGATGCTAAAAGAAAAGGAGCTAGATTTATCCATCTTCCATGCTTTCTCCTAGAAATATCCCTACCTACAGCAGGGGAGGGAATATATATACTTGACATACTTTGCATCTTAGAGGAAGGAGTGAATATCATTTGAATTTATAACCAATTTTGAACTGGTAATGCAGCTAACATTGGGCCCAAGAATAACACAAAGTACTTGTATACAATTTGTACACTACTGGGATCTGAGTGTTCACACTTATGAGCTGTTACCTTCGCACAATAAAGTAAGAAAACCTTCCACTGTAGCTTGTCAGGGCATGGGAAAGGAAGAGGAACTTACACATGCATGCATAGTTTCTTCCACATAGCTGTCAACCTCACTCCTTCAATCATCTTTTTCAATTCCCCTGTAGCACTTGGCATTTACCTCATTGTTCACTCACATCTACTGATGCTCTAGAGCTCCAGCCAGCCAGTTGGGCATGTCAAAAACTGGGAGCAACAGATGCTTTGCCCTTGCTGTTCACCTCACTACATTAGCTTTTCACAAGAAAAAAAACAAAGGAATGACAAAGTTATTCCTCCCTTCAGTAGTGAAGGACAGGAGAAGTCAAGGCACCATGGCACTTTGGTTTCTGGAGGGAAGAGAGAATCCCAGAGTTGGGTGGTGGTATGAGGTAGGAATTTCTGTCACTGGGAAGCTATCCTACCCACTTTTCCGGAGGAGCATTATGAGACTGACATTATAGCATTTCCTCTAAAACAAGAGCCAAACAGACTAATTGTGGAGATAAGTGGTTCAGTTTCCAAGTGGTCCAGATCTCAGATTGAGCAGTCCCTTGCATGTGGAAGGGACCTTGGAGATTGAACTACAGGTGAAGACTGAGCAGGTCAGGGCTGATGCTACTCATGAATTTCAGACATTCACCTGGATGTTTTAAATGTGGGTTTTATTTCTTTATTTTTGCTTTCAGTAAATTGATGTTCATCCTCTGTGCTCTGGCTAGGAATTCTAGATATGTAGTCCCAACAAATTTGGAGGGTACCAAATTAAAAGTTGTTATTTTTCAAGTACAATGTTAAAATAATGTCTGCTCTGGATTACCACAAGTATCCAAATCCTAAGAAAATGTTAAAACCGTTTCTAGACATCTGTTACGTACTCAAGTTAAAAATGCCCTTCCTGGGAAACACATTTAGTACACTTATTTATGTATTATTTTATATTTATAGCCGGTTTTACTTCTAATAAGTTCAAGGCAGCAGATATGAATTTTCTTTTCCCATTTATCCTGATAACTCTGTGAAGTAGATTAGGCTGATTCATTGCAATGGGTCTCAGATTACTCAATGAATTTTGTGCCAGAATGAAGTTTGGACCTCTCCAGCTCATCACCCTCAATACCACTCAATTTGATTGTAACTCACTATAAATGTTGGTGTTCACTTTTAAATATTAAAAGTTCCATACAACGTTGGTATACGTAATTAGCAATGGGGCCTGCGCATGAAATCTCAAATAGATTTGGCTTTAAGAAAATATTTGTTATTAACAGTCATGAAGGAAATATGAATGGTCAAATATGTGTAAGTTACACAATGGTAGTTTGATATCCTATGTATAATTTATATTAAAAAAACATTTCTCTCCTTTTCCTTGCTAGTAATGATTTTGAATACCAGTTGACACTGCGTACTGATCTCTACACAAATAAGCACACCCAATGGTACTACTTCCAGGTTACCAACACCCAAGCAGGAATGCCTTACCGTTTCACCATTGTCAACTTCACCAAGCCAACAAGCTTGTACAATCGTGGTATGCGCCCATTATTGTATTCAGAAGCAGAAGCAAAGATCCACAAGGTGGGGTGGCAAAGGACAGGAGATCAGATCAAGTATTACAAAAACAATCTCAGCCATGATGGGCACCAATATTTTTCCTTGACATGGACTTTCCAGTTTCCACATGACAGGGACACTTGCTATTTTGCTCACTGCTATCCATACACTTACAGCAACCTGCAAGACTACTTGTCAGCCATTGCCAGAGACCCAAGGCGGTCCAAGTTCTGCAAAATCCGTATATTATGTCATTCTCTGGCTAGGAATATTGTCTATGTTTTAACTATTACCAACCCTTTGCAAGATTTCAGTAAGGAAAAATGCAAGTCAGCAGTTATTTTGACAGCAAGGGTGCACCCTGGTGAAACAAACAGTTCCTGGATGATGAAGGGCTTTCTGGATTACCTTCTAGGGGATTCAGATAATGCCCAATTGCTCCGAGACACTTTTGTTTTTAAGGTGGTGCCAATGTTGAATCCAGATGGTGTGATTGTGGGCAATTATCGCTGTTCTTTAGCCGGCAAGGACTTGAATCGCAATTATAAATCAGATCTTAAGGAATCTTTCCCTTCTATCTGGTATACCCGCAGCATGATCAAAAGGTAAAAAGGTAACACAATCGCTCCTATCTGTTTAATATACTTATTCTGTGTTCAATATTAGTTCATTTTTAATGAATGCATGAGTTATCCAAGCTGTTCCACTTTATTTATTTTTAGTTCAGACATTACTAATTTTTGTATACTTTAATTTTTGTTGTTACACTGTTATTTTTTGTAACTGATATATGGAATGAAAAGACCAATTTTTAGAGAAGAAAAAAGAGGAACAGGTACTGATGAAGCTCATATACTGTATATGATTTTTTAAAAAATTAGGCTGCATATAATGATGAAGCTCACATATATGATTTAATTTTTAAAAAATTAAGCTGCCATGGAGAGAGCATTTTAATCCCATATATTTAGGATCTCCCAAAATGAAGGGAGATGTGACAAGGAGAAGAAACTGAACCTCCAGTGTACTCAGTGAAAAAGCTTCTATTCAGACTGGATCAGTATTAGTGACTGTCACGCCCTCATATAATGTACGATAACTTAAAATGTAAACTATCATGAAATGATACCCACAATTCCTCACATAACCCAAAAACCCAACCAGGGTATCTAAGTTTCAGTAACCAAAGCTGCTCATATGTGATTTTGTCTCTTGTAACAGAATAATGGAAGAGCGAAATGTTCTTCTATACTGTGACCTTCATGGTCATAGCAGGAAAGAAAATGTCTTCATGTATGGCTGTGAAAAAAAAGAACAAGATGAAAGGGCATGCTTACTCCAGCGCATTTTTCCTTTCATTATGAGCAAAAATTGTCCAGATAAAGTAAGCCAACTTTTAATATCATATCTCAGATAGTTAATGAGAACTGGAGTCCAGTTGCATGTTAACTTAATGTTGTAATGGTCCAAAAATCATAATCCGTCTGTCCTTCAATCTAATAAATATTTTAAAAGTATATGTCAGATATATTGTGATAATGATTAATTCTATTAGGATATGAGTGCACAACCTTTTTCTGGTTTGGGGTAATTCTTAGCCTTTGGGTGTACTGTACTGGGCGGTTGCATAGAAAAAGTAGGACGAGGAGAAAAATGTATTTAAACTTTAATTAAGCACAATATAGTCCTGGTACTTAATAACTTTTTATTGTAGCAGCAACTTTTGAACAATGTAGATGGGCTGTGCCCAAGCCTTTGAGCTGGACTTTAGGCTGTTCACCTCTATACTAACAACAGCTTCAAAGATCTACTTCTAGGAATTTGCACAGGTTTTTGCAAATGCAGTGGGATTTTAGTTCATAGGAAACAATAACCACTGCAACTGTACACTATTTTCTGCCATATCCTGAAAGCACTTTATTGTGGATGTGCTGCTATTCACATTATTGTTTATGCTTTACAGTCAGCCAGTTCTTTCTATAGTCAGCAGAGTGTCGCATCATATATTTCTCTTTTTCCTTCCAGAAATGATGTGAACTATGCAAAGGAACCACATCAATTGATAGCTTCATATTTTAGCTTGCATATTGAGGAGACAGCATTATCTGAGGAGGTTGTGTTAAATCATGGCTGCATATCTGCTCTGTAATGAGTAATCTGTCTCTTTAACAGGAATTGCAAAACTTTATTTCATTTCTTTTCCCATTCAGTTCTCATTCCAAGATTGCAGTTTTAAAATGCAGAAAGGCAAAGAAGGAACAGGTCGAGTAGTTATGTGGAAGATGGGCATCAGCAACAGCTATACCTTGGAAGTAACCTTCTGTGGCTCTAAATTGGGTAAGACAAGTAATATTACTCCAGAATTAATCATTAATGCATTCAGTAACATCTCCTGCATTGTAGCACTTTCAGATTATTACTAATCCTTCAAGGACAGTTTCTGTATTCAGTACAGTTTGGAAGCATGAAATAATAACGCTCCTTTCCAAATTCAAGCATCATCAGTGATTTATAAAATGTATAAGAATATTTTCATATAATTTTTATTTGATCAATTTGTGGAATAGTATTCAGAATTCAGTTTTCTTATATTCTCTAGAGCACATAAAATTATTGCTGGCAGTTATTTTTTCCAGTGAGGCTTCCCTTTTGTATTATAGGCAATAATCATGCTACCCACTTCAGTACAAAAGATTTGGAGTCCATAGGATACAATTTCTGTGATTCATTATTGGACTTGTGTAACGAAAAGAAGAGCAAGGTAATACAGAGGAACAGTACTTTCAGACAGAATTCTATGATAATAGGCGCTGACTTTCATTTTTAACACTGTGATCTCTCCTAGTACAACGAATGCCTGAAGGAATTGGAGGAACTAGTAAAACAGGATGATCCAGCTGCCTCTGTCAATGATACAGGGGACAGAGGAGATTCTAGGTAAATGGATTGGTCCAAAAATATTTCTAGTCAATATTGAAAAGAGAAATCATTAGCTATAGTATGTTTTCCAGTTCTGTTATCTCTTAAGGCAATTTATTTATTATGTAGTTGAATATCTTAGTATCTTACCATTCACAATCCTGTAAATTAAAACAGCATAATTGTTTTCTTTTGCAGTTCGGATAGTTCAGACTCTAATGAGTTTGCTGATAAAATAGAAACCCAGGTATGGTAAAAATTCTCATTCGACCCTTTATGTAATTTTTATACTTGAAATGTATTTTCTTTGCATTTATTTATTTATTTTATTTAAAAGATTATTATGGCCGCCTATCTTAAACAACTCTGGGCAGCTCATACCAGCAATAAAACCAGTAACTATAAAACATAACCATGAAACAATAAAAAGATCAAACAAAAACCAAAACCCTGTGCCTTTATCATCCCCTTACGATGTCCCGCAGCAAGCTCCAATTACCTTCATTCCATTCTTTCTATTCTATTTTGTTCTATCCCAGCACCTTGGTTAAAAAAAAAAGTCTTGATGGCCTTCTGAAAGGCTAAAAGGGTGGCGGCCTGCTGAATCACCAGGGGGAGGGTGTTCCATAAGGTAGGGGCAGCCATGGAAAAAAATTAATATACAGATAAAATGTGTTGATAAAGAGCTTTAGTTGTGGAGTCCTTGGGGTTCTCTGGTATGTCAAAACAGTATGATTTCCCCTCATTTTATACTTTAGAATCAAATGTCAAAGTAAAGTATATGAGACAAAGTATGTGCTAAAACTCATTTCAAACCTTTATATACTTGCTGCATTCCCTAGGATTCAAGCTGAAGGACATCAGTGATTTGAGCAAGCCTGTTCAGTTATTAGCTACTGGCATAACATCAGAGAAAACTCTTCTATGTTATTATGACTTTGTTTTTCAAAATAATGTAAGGAAAACCAGTACTTAAAAAAAATTAACATGATTTAAATAATTTGACAGAATATTTTATGCTTAGCCAGATCTGACACTGATTCCATAAGCCAGAGGATGCAATGTTGCCAGGTCCAGACTGAAAGAAGTCTTCATATCTTCACAAAAGCACACAGATGATAATTCTCATTCTTCTAATATGGAAGTGGCCATGCCTGAATAAATTATCCTTTAAAAAGATCTTTAAAATAAAGAGGCCTTTAAGGGCTGAACCTGGAAAACCATAAGGAACAGTAGGGTCTGAGAAGATCCATTAGTGAAATACAGCATCCATGTTGTGTCTTGGGCCTAGTATCACAGAGAAAATTAGATAAATCAGTTATGTCAGACAAACTCTCTGTGCAAGATACAAGTGGCTAATTTACTGCACATCAGGCTTTACTCTACATACCTTGCTATCCAACAACAATTTTGTCTTTTGAGAGACCCTGCTGTCATTGCTATTGAGAGACTGAGAGGAAGAAATGTCTGCTGCTAGACACATAACTAACTTCATTATCCTAGGGCTTCACACATCCATTTCATGTTAGTTGCAAACAGGCCAGAATACAAAGTTAGTAAGATTGGAGTAGTGAACAAAAGAGGAACGTAGGCACAGAGGTAGAGAAAAAGAGGAGAGGAGATTCCCAAGTGCCAGTGAAAACTGAAGCGAGATGCATATTAGAAATATATTCCTTTCTCGAGGATGCTCTAAAAACACAAACAATGCCAGAAGTAGGAGGCATTTTGTTAATTAGTGAGTAAATGAAACACAAAATTCACTTTGAACTTTAAAGAGGGAAGATGTATCAAGTCCTGTGTCTGTGTACATAGTTAAGTATTGATACACATTCCTTGGGAGCGGAAGGGGGCAGGCAATAACAAGCAAGCCCCTTCCTAACTAGTGCTGCAAGGAAGTGGCAGGTCTCACCATAAATGGCTGGCAGCACTCAGAGGGATTTCATGGAGTAGGCAAAATGGCATTCCTCCCAACCATACTAATAAAATCAGAACATTAACATGTTCACGGGAAACCCCTTGTCAGCAAAAGCTATGGAAAATCTATAAAGCCACTCACTGGTGACAGAAGCAGCAATACATAGATTAGCAGTTCCTGGCTCTTTTTCCTGATTTAAATTGAGCTGTACTAGTGCTCTTTCAAAAGTGCACTAAACCCACTAGAAAGCACAATGTCAGCCATTATGCAAGGAGATGACACTGCAGTAGTCAGATATCCGATCTCTTCTACAAGCAAAGCCAAAATGGGCATGGGGGCAATGTCAGCAACCAAAGCAGAGTGGGCATGCCTACAGCCTAAAACAGCCAATAGAAACTGAGCAGATGGCCATATCAGCCACATCTGGAAAATGAGTTGGGAGAAGAGTGAAAATGCTGCATTGAGCTGCTTCAGCTATGGGTATGAGACAACGGACATAGCACTGAAAAAAAATATCTGGGCATGTCAGAATGATTATAGCAACTTGGAATTGCAGGACTTGACAGGGATGTGTCATGTTTCTTATAACATTTGTACCTGCCTTTAAATGTTTTGGAGGTACTGAGGTCTAGTTTAGGTTGATAATAATAGATTTAAATAAAAATTCTACTCTGGATATCTTTAATCCTGTTAAATTTAGCTAATTTGATATATTCTCTCTCTCTTTCTCTCTCTCTCTCTCTCCCCCCCCCCCGCCCCCAGACAAAATCAAAGAAAAAGTGTTTGAAAGCAAAGAAGGAAAGGACTTTTGTTTTGGAATCATCAGGAAGAAGATATTCTAAACAGTTACACGAACCAATGGTAGATTATAATTGTTGCATAGTAGCTACTCACTATGTTGATTCTTACAAATGTACGTAACATACCCATTATGTTATCCCTTTTGGAGTAAGGAGTGTAATGTGGAAAAGAAGTAAGACATAATAAAGCAGGAGGAGGAGGAGGAGGAGGAGGAGGAGGAGGAGGAGGAGGAGGAGGAGACTTGAAATAAGAAAAAGGAAAGGAAAAGCCTAGTTTTCATGATAGCCATTTACTCTGACTTTCCATATCTTTCTGTTCCACCAAACAATTCTTGCTTCCACTATGTCTATTTTCTGTTTCATAAATTTATTCTTTAAACTTGACAACCCATGATCTGTTGGGTTCACATTTCAGAGATATTTCCTTACCTAAACAGAAAAACAGAATGACCATGGGCAGGCAAAAAAGCAGTGGGAGTGGGAGCGACTTCTGACCTCCTGCTGGCTTGCCCATTGACTTTCCTCGTGGGAAGCTGGCAAGAAGCATCGGAAATCCCTCCCTCCCTCCTTCCCTCCTCTTTCTTTCTTTCCTTCCCTTCCTTCCTCCCTGTTTCTTCCTTCCTCCGCTCCCTCCCTTGCACACCCCTGCACACCCTCCCCAACCCATGCCACACCCTTGTGCACCCTCCCTGACCTGCACCACACCCTCCCCAACCTGCACCCTCACATACCATCCCTGACCTGCGCTGCACCCTCCCTGACCTGCACCACACCCTCCCCAACCTGCACCCTCACATACCATCCCTGACCTGCGCTGCACCCTCCCTGACCCTCGCTGCACCTCTCGGGCACCTCTTCACACCCTCCCTGACCTGCACCGCACCTCTTGTGCACCCCTGCGCACCCTCCCTGACCCTCGCTGCACCTCTTGCACACCCTCTCACTCCCTCCCCACCCCGCAGCAGTCACCTACCTGCTGGCCTTGGACTTGCAACTTGCTGCCAGCTTCCCCACTGATTTTGCTTGTGGGAAGCTGTCTGGGAGCGTTGAAAATGATTATCACGTGCCCTCAGCTGACCACGGTGGCTCTGAAGCAGCCACAACTTTGCCAAATTTCAATCCCAAGGGAGTAATGAGTCTCAGATTTTGGATGCATTCTATAAATGAGCCCATTTGAGAAATTTTTGGTTGAAATATTGTTGCCCTATGATGCACCATTTTGCCCAACTGAAGGTTACAAATAGACAGACATGAGAATTTCAGTAGTAATAGATTTCTCACCTCTCTTTTGTAAGATCTCCTCAATTCTATCCAACCATGGCTTTCTTGGTCTTCCAACTTTTTTTAATCTTTCTGTATAATATAGATATTTATATTTCTGCATTATATGTAAAAATAGCAAGAAATTGGAAGAATAAACAATATGTATGTAGTTTAGAAAGGTCTGTAAGATTAGTTCAGACTATTTATTAGCCCAGTAAATGAACCATTCCATGAAGAAGTACAGTATTAGCACTGAGTATTGCCAGGATTGTGGACTTGTTATTTGGCTTACAAAATTCTCTCCACCATAAGATCAGGAGAGGTCTTAGGCAGGGGCAATTTACCTTATTTTTTTAAAAAAACAAACATACTTATAAATTTAAATACAGTATCTTCCTATTATGGGATATACAATAATCCATTAGAAAAGTTATATCCTGGATGTTTTGTTCTTCTGTGGAAATAGGAATGGAAGAGAAACACGAGGTTCTTGAAAATCTGGTAACAGTTCTATAATATCTTGAGTGATTGTTCCCTGTAGTAATTACTTTCTTCTTATTTAGAATGAATCCAAAAAACCAGAAGACCCTTCTCATAGAGATTCCAAGAGCCAAGAACAAATAATTAAAAATGTAAGGATTTTAGTGTATTGTTAAATTCTAATTATAGAGCTCAATGATCTGGTGCAATTAGATTTTGATTCTACAAAAAATAATGAAATAATTTAGTTATAGCAAACCTTTTGTTTGTAATAAGTCATCCTAGCCAGTTACACTTTCCTCTTCATTTTATTTTGCTGTGCATCTCTTTCCATGTATACCAATATCAAATGTAAACTTCTTATTTTCTTTAAAGTTTTTCTGAAATGTTTTCAATTGCCCTTCAGTAATTAAACCAATGAAAAATATAACTAGTAATTTATCCAACCATCATTGTGCCAATATGACAGCATGACCATAATGAAGTAGCCTTGATATAATTTCAAAACTGGCTGGGTAAGTCTATGAAGTTTCTATAAGTCACTAATACAGAAATGAACTATTTTTGAATAAGTTAATTACTTTTAGGGAAATACTATTTATAACTGTAAATCATATTATAATACTTTTTATAATTACAAAATACAGAGTCTTCACTTCAGCTAAAGACATTTTTGAATGTTACCATTGAAGATGTGCATCTTTTTCCATATCAATATTACAGTTTTCATGTATACTGCATTGACTTGATGTCTCTTCTGATGCACTGGAGAAATACACTTATCCAGAGCATATAATTAGAATTGAATAAGGATTGCTTATTAAACTAGCCTTCCCCAGTGAGTGCTCTCCAGCTGTGTTAGTCTATAACTTCAGTAATTCCTAATAAGCATGGCCATGCTGGTACAAATTACTGATGTTGTAGTCTAAATTTCTAGAGAATATCAGTTTTAAGTCTTGACAGCCAATTATACCCAAAAGCAAGATTTTCACAGAAGTTTCTTTAACCAGATTTATTGACATGGAAAAGGGATTAGGTTACAGAAATCTCAATAACTGGATTGTTTTCATTTTCAGAAGCCATTTTATCTCCCAGCTTGCTAAGGCAGGAATCTCAGCCTCTTAACTACAGCCTCTACATGAACTGACAAAGAAGCCATTATTTTAACTTGTAAGAGAACAATATTCAGGTGTCCAGAAAGGGAAACTCTTTGAGGCACTGAACATAACATTACATCCAGATTGGCAAAGACTGCCATAAGCATTTACAATTGAGTTTTGTCTTATACTTCATGTGAAGTCATCTTTCACCTCAGGCTTCCTTCTGTTAACAGGGTACATAGTTATGTACATTAAGTAAAAAATAAATGTTATCCATTTAACTTTCTCCACAGACTCAGGTTTTTCAGAAATTAAAACTGATGGAGCTTCAAAACATGGAAAGAGAAAAGTATGAAATTACCAAGCAGAATATAGAGACTTTCTCCAGAACAACAAATACAAAAAAGGTTTGGCTGTGACCTTACTAGAATAAATTTTGCAACATAAATAAGAGAATACTGTCTTTTTTTAATATATACTTTTAAATATATTGTTATACGGTATAAGTAGAATTTGAATTGCCATTTGGGAATATTAATTAATACAGTGCACCATTTAAGTTATTGCTGATGTTTAAAATATATATTTAAATTACTGAAATAGAAGAATATTGTAGAGCTAATTCTGCACTTCCAATTCCTGACTTCATCATAAATGGAGTTGCTATAGGAATTGTTTAATGTGTGTAAAGATTGCATCTGTGCCTGTTAATTGGAAAAGTGTCATTATCATTCCCCTCTACAGTACAAAGACAAAAATAGCAAGAGTGAATGCAAAAACTACAGGGGGTTAGCATGTTTGGGAAGGTTTTTGGCAGAATTCTGATTGAAAAGGTACAGTGAGCAAAATTTGGGAAGTACAGTGCACCTTATGCCATGGAGGGGGTCTGTAGACCAGATTTTTGCATTTCAACAGGTCATTAAGAAATGTAGAAATGCGAGAAAGGAAGTTGGGCTGTGCTGTTTTTTATGTTGTTTTTTAAATTCTTGTAGTTCTTTTTTATGTTGCTTTTCTGTTCTTATAGTTGTAATGCTGTCTGTTGGTGGACTCTGATTATTGGGTGGTTCAATATGAACGTTTTATATGGTTTGTTGAGTTTACTCACTTGTAACTGCAACACACCAGGAGCTCCTTGCAGTGAGGTGGTGCCCTGAAGCTACTCTTGGACCATTTGTGCAGCTGCCAGGCCCCCACTGATAGAGGAGCGATGGATAATGATGGTGGCTGCATGGGGCTGGGCTGGCAGGCCATAGTTTGGGACCAAAGTGCTATAGCGGAGGAAGGACTAAGGACACCAGGGATCGGCTAGTTGGTGCAGCCCCAAGGTCAGCTGGTGGTGGTGGCGCTGCTGTTGAAGAGGGCAGTATAACTGGAGCAACGAACCAGCAGGGCCTGGCCATGAGGACTGGAGGCCAAATAAAGCCTAGTGTTGGAAGGATTTGCCATATGACCCCTCTGCCCCCCCCCGATGTTGGAAGGTTTGGTATTGATTGCCTGTCTGAATTGGGGGGGGATGTTAGAGGGTTGACTGAGGGCCCCCTTGTGCCTAGGTGCTTCACAACTGCAGTGTATCTAGGTCAGAACAGCTGGTGAGGACCGTGGGGAGATGGAGGCTGATGCGATGGGAGTGGGTGTTTCTGTGTTTGTGGTTGGTGTTTGATGTTTGATGTAGATAGAGATTCAATTGTGGGGTGGGAGATACAGACAGGATGGACCTGGGGCAAAGGAACCCAGGGGGACGATGGACTGGGGGGAGATATGAGGGTAGGGGGCATTATTGGTATAGTGATGGGCAGAGAGAGATATGGTGGGAATCTGGGGGTGGGCCACTCTCAGTGACACTGGGAATGCTGTATGAGAGCGATCCCAACATCTGGCACCACCTGGAAGCTACATCTGTTTCAAAATGCAGCAGCGCAAGCAGTAATGGGTGACTTTTGGTATGCCCATGTGTCACCACTGCTCTGTGAGCTGCATTGGTTACCAATCAGCTTCCAATTGCAATTCAGGGTGCTGGTTATTACCTATAAAGCTCTGTATGGCATAGGGCCTGGATATGTGAAGGACCGCTTGTCTCCAATAATTTTTACCTGCCCGGTACATTCTGGCAGAGTGGGTGCACTCCAGGTCCCTTCTGTTAAATGTTGTCATCTTGCAGAACAGAGGAAGCATGCCCTCTGTTGCCGCCCCCACCCTCTGGAACAGCATCCCTGCAGAGATAAGAACAGAACGCTCTCTCCTAGGGTTCCGGAAAGCTCTTAAAACCTGGCTTTGGTCCCAGGCATGGGGTTAAAGTATTATTGTATTTGTGGAGGTGGGGGGTGTTTGAGTTGTGCTACTTTTAAGATTGTTTTAGTCTGGGCTGTCTGTGTGGCTTTATGTTTTATCTGTTTTTATGGATTTTGGGGTTTTGTACACTGCTCGCTCTCCTGGAGTTGGGTGGCTATAACAAATTTGAATAAATAAATAAATGTAATGAAAGTGAATGATATGAATAGGCTTGAATCATTATGGAATGTTTTGATACATATGGTACTGAAGGTTGGTTGCTAAATGTGGTAAGAATTGTATATGATGAAAGTAAAGCATACAAAAGAATAAATGGAATGTTTAGCAAATGTTTCAATACTGAAGGTGGAGTAAGAGAAAAATGTGTGATTGATCGATGTGATTTATTTATACAATTTAAGGACTTCTTGAAACTTCCCAGATTCCCCTAGTTCTTTGGATAAGTATGTAAGAAATGCTTAAGGTGACTTAGAAGTGTGTTGGTTGTGGACATGAATGTATATGTAGGTGATGGCTAAGAGTCTAAATGATTCGTAGTGAATGTTGAACTGATTATATGGTTCTGAAAATTAATGTATCAAATCAGTAGTGTTTGACAGGGGAAACAAAGCATTGCAAGTTATATATAAATAGTGAAAAATCAGAGCAACAATATGAATATATGTGACCTTATAGAATATTTACTAAAGTTGGGGAAACAGATTGAGAAATGTAAAGCTGTGCAAATGCTGGTAGGAAGATATTTGCTAGTATATGGTCTATTGCAAGGAAAGACAGTAACTAGCATATAGTCATTTGTGTGATTTATTGCAAGTAATGTGGTCTATTGCAAAAGAAGGGGAAATGGTTATGTTTAAGATTCTGCTTCTGCCCATTTTGTTGCACAAAAGTAAAAGTTGGTTATACTTGGAGGAACATAAAAGTAAATTGAATGCACTGGAAATGGAGTATTTACTGTGGGTAGGGTAACACAAGAAGAGTTCAGGAAAGAATGGGAGCTAAATGAATGAATATGGATCAAATATAAAAACAATCAGTATGCAAAAAGTGTGTTCAGGTGATTTGATCATATAGAGAGAGTGTATAAAAATCAAATTGCAAAACAAATATGTAAAAGAAGAGTGAATGTATTGAGGAGTTTGCAAGGATAGAAAGGTGTGATGGCATTGCTATAAACTAGACTTAGTGTATGGTGTTGGTATAAACTAGATTTAGCTTCTTTTTTTTTTCCTTTTCTCATGCCTTCAGTTTCTTTGCCTTAGTATTTCTTACTCCTTTTGTGTTCTCTGATTAATGTTCTTTATTCCAAAAAGAAATAGCATGGTATGTGGGTATGCATGTACTAAGATTACTTTTTATAATTTTGTGGATTGTTTAACTCAATTATGTCTGATTAAAAATAAAATAAATGCAACCACAGTTACTGTGAGATTATTGCTTTAAAAATGTTGACTTTATGTACGGAAGGAAGGATTTCATCTATAAGTGTTCCATTCTTTAAGCCAGTCTTCCCCAGCCTGGTGCCCTTCAGATGTGTTAGCCTTCAGCTTCCCTAATCCACTGGGAATTATGGTCAAACATAATGGGGGAAGATGTAGCAACATTTACCATACTCAAACTACTTACAGCCTGTACCATAAAACCACTTATCACAGATTCTAATTAGTCTTTACATATGAAGAAAGAAATGTGGGAGTTCAGAATTGTGGAAGATTAATAACAATGCGTTTGTCTCTATTTTCTCTAATAGTCAAAGACCTTAGCAGGGGTTCATGAACTGTTTAAAGAAACTAACCCCATTTTAAAAGGTAAACTGGATGAAAAGGCTTTCCCCTCTAAAAAAGGTAAGAAAAAAAATATCAGCTTGGAAATCTTGATGGGTTTTTATCACATATTTATATGGTGCAGTCTAGATAAGGTGCATTCTAGATGTCATATAATCTTCCCAGCCTTGTATAATGTCCTACCATTTTCTGTAGTTTATTTTAGCTATGAAGTAGCAAATATATGCACTGGTGACCAACATTTATCTTTACTACAGTTTGACGGGGGTTATAAATTTAGTTACAACTTAATTTGAGTGAATGGGTGAGCGATTGGATACTAAATCATCCACTACCAGAGTATCTAAGTGATGTAGAAAAGTCAAATATATTAAAAACAAAAAAACCTACAATAAAATGAAAATTTTACTTGCTGGTTTAAGACATTAAAAATTTAAAATACACAACCAGGAATAGTTAAATGCCAGTTGAAAAAGATTAATTTTTAAAGCCTTTTTAGAGCCCTACCTTCTTTGCAGATTTAATCCTACTGTGAGAGGAAGGAGAAAATTGTGTTTTGTGACAAAATATCTATAAACACATCATGTGTTATAACACTATACTGGCACTGGACAATTTTTTAAAAATCAGTGTGTATGGAGGGAGCTGGTGTTTCATTTGCCTTGGACATTCAGCTCTCACTTTTATATTCCCATCCAACACAACTGCCTGCAAGGATTACAGAACAACTGGAATCTATTCTCAGATTAGATTGCTTCTTTCAGAGTCTGAACAAAGATTACAAAAAGTTCTTCTTACACTTTATAATAAACAACCTGCCATATAATTTCCTGATAGATAAACACAGAGTGTTTATAGATATGTTTGAGATTCTGGATACATTCAAATTCTGGAAAACTCTTGATAAGCATGTCTTGAAATCTGTTATTTGGTTTATTCTTTAGTATGCTTTAGATGCATGAAGTTATGTTGGAAGGAGGATAAGCTGGGAGAAGTTGAGGATATTTACTGTTTTGCTATACAGCAGCATAAACGTTATCATTACAATAAAGGATACATCCACTGGTCTCAGTCATATATCATACTATGTTAGTATTAGTAATCTTTGCCAGTTAACAAAGTTGCTCGTTTATCTATAATTCTTTATCTATAAATTATCTATAATTTATCAATATAGGTAAAAGCAACAGTCATAGACTTCTGTGATGGTGAGAAAAGGGATGAAATGTGTGTAATGACGTCCCAACACACTTGTGACTCATGTTTACCTCCAATACTGGGATACAAGTACAAGAGACGTGATATCATTTTTATCATCATGAATGTCTATGGCCACAACAAATCTATTATAGTCTTTCATGTCTTTAATTTCCTTTTCTCAGATTCTGTGCCAAATGTGCCAAGTAAATATGCGATTCAGTATCTGAGTCATTATTTTCCTGAGCAAGGATTAAGTGAGTACATTTACAGAACATTTATAGGCAGTACAGTATAGTGAAATTATGACTGTGAAATATATATTTGCAATCTGATTTATATAAGTTGTCAGAAAGTTTGTGTTTCTGAGTTCAGTAATGCTTGTCCTAGAACATATGCATGAAGTTACAGTTTTTAAGACTAAATTGTGTAATTCTGCATTTTATACAGTGGAAATGGACTGTGTTCCTCAGTTTCCATTGATAAATTAAGAATTAGATTGAAGTGTGAACATAAAACAAATTAAATACTATAGAAAATTACTCAAGAGTAAATACTGTTACAGAAGACAAGCACACATAAAATGTCCAAATGAAATATAATCCCTAAATGCTGAGAGCAAAATTGCCCATAGCAGTCTTTCAGGTAAAAATTCTCTTCTCTTGTCTGAGGGTAGAAGTGGAATGTGGTGTGAAAGAGGTGAAAAGTGTTCCCTGCCATTCTTAAGGGCCAAGGACAGGCTTACAAAATCAAGTTGATATTTACCATAACTGTATTTATAATTCTGAAGATCCTTAAGGTTTCTGAAGACCCTTGAGATTTTGGGGGGGGGGGAATTCTTGATAAAGTAATTATGCTTTCAGCTTTTGAGATTATGAGAAAAAAATGAAATATGTAGTAATAGCACTTTACAAAATAAATTCATTTAAGTGATTTTGCATTATCTTAGTTTTCACAGTTTAGTTACATATGTCGGTTCACTCAATTGTACATAAATGTACACTCTTTCAGCATTTTCTAGTTTATAAGGATGTATATACGAGAAGGTAAATCCAGGCATGTAAGTGCTAGATAGGTTCCTTAATTATATTTGATACAGTCCTTTATCATGTCAAGATTGTATTATAGCACTATGTCTGGGTTTGGTCTTTCATATAAACAGATGTTGGATGGGATCTAACACAGCCTTTTAAGCACATCATTTCCCAGAGACTTTTCCTACCTCCCAATGTCCTTAACCAAACATGCAATACACCAAGAAGAAATGGTGCACTTACTGGTTGTCGGCTTCCTAGAGTGGAAAATATGAAGAGGGAAGCAAGCATCCATCGAAAAAGTAAGTACTGTAGCACAGCATTGTGAAGTGGGGGAGGAAGGAGGGCTTACATAGTAAGAGGGGATTAACCATGCAGGTATAGCAACTCTTATATGGTAATTTCCTTTTATAGCCAGATCTGCTGGTAATTAGGGCTAGTTATAGCAGCCTTCCCTACCCTGGCACCCTTCAGATGTGTTGGGGCTACAACTCTGTTAACTGGTTCTTAGACTGGGAAGGCTAATTCATATTACTAAAAATCAGTGTCCAAGTGACATACTGATTAAGATAATATACATTTTTTGGAGATATTAGAGACCATCAAACATCATCTTACATTTAATAGGAGTGCTTGGGGATTGTCACATTTCGTCCAGACAACAATCCAGTAAAGTGCGCTAAGCTAAGACTTGCCCAAGCCCCACTGTACAGCTTAATGGCTAAGCAGGGTTTTGAACTTTCATCTTATTTCCTCAGATATAAGATGCTTATCTGCTAAACCACTGCCAATTGCTAAAAGCCATTATATAAATATAGATAAAAAAGAAGTTACACCAGAAAAAAATAACAGTTCATCAGTTCTTGAATATTACATACCATATAATTCCAGAATACAGGCAGTCCCCAGATTAAGAACACCTGATTTATGGACGACCCATAGTTAAGAACAGAGCCTATTGTAGCAAAATTCAAGTGAAATACACAATGATTTGAGTTAAATACACAATATTACTTATACAGTATTATACATAATACTGTTCCAGCTTACATACAAATTTGACTTAAGGACAGACCTTGGGAACAGAACTCATTCTTAAACTGGGGACTACCTGTAATTCAATAAATATACAACTTCAAATACAAAAATGTATCTGCTTAAATGCTTGAGTTCTTCAACAATAATCCAAAATATCACAACAATAATGTTGATAGTCACAATTTTTGTGACCCATTTTTTTCATAAATTTTGCATTTTATATAATCATAGAGTTGGAAGGAGCTATTTAGGCCAAGTCCAATTTTGTTTCATTGTAAATCATTAATAAGCAAATTTATTGACTATATTTTTAATTATAGAATCTAAAATTCTCAGTTAAAAGTTGGTTTATAATATTATGAATTTAAAACTTCTTAAAACAAGGGGGATGCTAACTACTTGATCGTGAGTATCCAAATGAACATGTGAACATAAGCAGAATTATTCTCTTGATGTAATGGTATGTGGGAAAGACCTTGGGGGATAGAGTGAAGAGATGCTGCCTAAGGAATGGTCAGATAAGAGACAGCATAGCCCACAGCTGGATAGTGGGAGGGCTCAGAAGGGACCCTCCCTAGTTTCTCAGGCTGTAAAGGAGATGGCAGGAGAAATGTACTTTCAGACTTGCAAGATTCTGTTAATGTAGCTTTACAATAAAATAGAATTAGCTTATTTGGTCTTGTGTCCTGTTTGGTCTACCTGGTAAGGCTGATACTTCTCTTGTAGAAAACCACATTAATAATCTAAAATATTAATGTGGTTTTCTACAAGAGAAGAGAATAATGATTTTCATTCTTAACATAAGAAATATGATTGAAATCTGTGTAATAAATGAAGACCTTTATTTTCAATTATATGTTGCTTTTTTCCCTCTTATTTGTAGCATCACTCATCCAACTGGACAGTCACCCTAGGTAGGAAAAACTTGCCTTTGTTATCAACAATTTCTGAAACTGTAATGCTATGCATTCTTCCTTCATAGAATCTTATCAAGTTTAATATGGAGCAGTCAGGTATATGATTGTACATATGCTTTATAAGATTATTCTCTCTAGTCTTCATTTTAGTTAATATTTTTATCATTCTCCCTTGCAATTTTAGATTGCAAGTTTGGATCCAAATACTATTTAGTGGATTTAGTTTAATCAAATAAAAAGGTACACTCTAGTTAACTGAGCAATAAATTTTGTATAATTTATAATAGAAATAATTATTAAAGTAAACCTACAAAAGGTAAATTCCCTCTCTCTCATATTGGCAGGTTGGAATGCCTCCTTCTGAGATAAAGCCTGCCATGACACTTACATATAATCTAAAAAAGACAGAAGAATGCTTCTTATTTTAGAAATGATAGTTTATTAGTGCAAATGCAACCAATAGTTTATTCAGAAGTCATAATTGTTTCACATTTTTAAATGGGTTGTACCCAAATGGTAACATCTAGCTCTTAATATATTAAGCCTTTGAATAATCATTTTTATGATTCTGCTTTGTTAGTAAGTGAAAAACACCTGAATGCTATAAAGGATTTTTTAATGTTTATCAATACTTTAAGAATCCACTTATCTAAAAATGAAATATGGAAAATCTGCTCATAAAAATAGAAAAGAAACATACATTTCCCAGGAGTTCCTGGAAGCTCAGAAGCATAGCAACAAGTCAATTTTTTCATACCCAAATATAGCATAAACATAAGCACCAGTACTATTTCACAAAATGATTGAGTTGATATATATTTCAGAAGACACAATCTTTTTCATGTGCATCCTTTTGTGTAACTTCTAAGAGTTGCTTCATTTTGCATGTTATTTTCTTCTGGGTTTTGAGATGCTTAATCTTAATCTGTTTCAGCTCTTTATATCTGTCTCAGTCAGCGGCTGAAAATCATCCTGGAAGGGGCTATGTCACACTACAGTTAGAAGAAAAAGAACTACAAAACATTGCCCTAGCTCAAGAAATCCATTTTAATGCTCCATATAACAAAGCTGCAGCCTGGAGATTAGAAAAGTATCAAACTGGAAAGGTCAATAGTTGCAGAGAGAAGGCACCTCCAGAGATCAAAGGTTTTTCTCATATTAGAAATTAAAACTTTATCAGTGACAGTAGGTTTTATATCTCATCAAAATTTCTAAAACACATTGGCTAGTTTACTTGGATATTACAAAGGGCTGGACCTTAGAGGCAACCAAGTCCTTGATGAGCAACTTATTACATAAAATATTTTAGTAGATTCATTATCTTTCTTAGGAAAAGGAACATTGACTTTTACCTGAAGATTTCTTCTTGATTGAAGGAGGATATTCTGATAGATTAATCAACAACAGAGTCAGTAACAGCAGAAAGTAGCACATCAGTAACACATATTTGAAAAGATTGAATTACATGTGCTAAAAGAATTATTTTTTAAATTTGTATCCCATGGGATCTCATGATCAGCCATTCTTAGCCTGCCTGTCAAGCCGCCAAAATCAGAGAGATAGAGCAAGCCTTAGAGTAGGGTGGGTTCTTCTCATCTGATACAAAAATAAAACATTTAATCAGATGATATTTTCTCTCTCTCATTTACTCCTTCTTAGGGGAGAGGAATAACTGGAAGTGAATTTTTGAACTACAAATTTGTATTCTGTGTGGGAAAAGTCAGTGTTTAGAATCTGAAGAACATTCAATAGAATATAATTCCCAAAGCTGCTTTATGGAATGTAAACATTTTAGGTCCAGTATGGCTCAAAGATGGTATGGAAGATGAGTTAGCCCCACACAGATAAACATGCATGTGCACATATCCCTTCTTGAGAAGACTGACACAGAGTATCAGGCTGTGCCTCAATTAAATTTAACAATTTGATTTAAACAATTTGTATTTAATAGTTTACATAGTTATACCATCAGGAAAGTAAGGCTTGGAAATATGCTTTCGATGATGAGTGAAGGGCTTCTGTGGTGGTGCATCTAGATTTTGTATTTCCTCACAAATCTATTTGTGGAATGGACATCTGAAAATAGATGGCAATGGAAGTCAGTTTCTAAGACCTGAATGTGTAGATGAGATGATAGATTTTAGAGTCCTTGTTTTTAGTTAATGTATTGTTCTTTTATATCATCTATTCTCTGGGTTGTATTTGAAAGAATTTGGGGAAAAAATATGCAAGGAAGTACTAGTAATCCGGAGCTCTCCTAGAGAGAGTGTTACTCAGTTTGGAGCTCCCTGCTCCATGGTTCAATAAGTTATAACTATATGCTGGTCAATGATTGTAATAAAGATTTGATTGATTTGATAAGTTATAACTGTTCTAATGCCTGTGCTCTCTGGAACACCACACTTCTGGGTGGAAGAAGGAATAGCCTAACTATTCAGAAACCAAACAACTGAGCTGAACTTGTGGACAGTACAGGGATCCCCCTTCCCTTCCCTTCCCTTCCCTTCCCTTCCCTTCCCTTCCCTTCCCTTCCCTTCCCTTCCCTTCCCTTCCCTTCCCTTCCCTTCCATATGGTCATATAATTTAAACAAATTACACTGGATTGCTAGCCAGAATACAAAAAACAACAGAATAACAGAATAAAACATACAATTAAAAGTAATCATAATAGAATACAAGAGCTGAGGCATCTCATAATCAACTTACAGCCTCCAAAACCTGCGTATCAGGATCCACTAACAGCCTGGCCCTAATGCCTGAAGGAAAAGCCAGGTTTTCACAGCCTTCTGGAAGGGTTGGGGCCATATGGATCTCAGGGAGAAGGCTGTTCCATAGCAGGTGCCACAACAGAGAAGACATGTCTCCTGCCTTGGGTTCCACAATATGGCAGTTTCAAAGAAAGGACCCGAAGCACACACCCCTATTGGATATGGTGGGATGGGCAGACCTGGAGATAGGTGATCCCTTTAGGGCTTTAAAGGTTATGACCACCACCTTGGATTCCACCTGGAAGCCTACTGGAAGCAGTGTGAGTCATGCAACAGCTGTGACACATGATCTCATGTGATCTACACTTGCATGACCACAACATCTGAAAGGGGTAGTGCAGAGTGGGAGATGATTTTTCTTATGTAGGATATGCTAAGGTGAATTTATTAATATGTCATAGTAAAAATTCATCATGTAAATTAATTGTTGAGTAGTGTATAAATTGATCCCTGGAATTATTTCAAATTTACTTATTTTTGATGACAGGTTTTCCCGATGCACAAAAAAGCAGTTTAGCTGGAACGGAAAGTAAAGTAAAGGAATTGTCACCAGCAAGGAATGCTAAAACTATCATAAATAGTGGAAGGAACTGTGAAGGTCTTAAACTGAACAGGTCTTCTGTTACACAAGATTTGCTACAACTCTCCCTTCCTTTGATGTCTGAGGGAAAATACAGACAACCTCCTGAAAAATATTCAAGGAGTGAACGACATCTAAAATCATTAGGTCGCCACCGGTAAGTAAAAAGTACTATCTAATCAGCCTGACTTTTAATTCTTCCTTCCAAAATTGTCTTCTGATTCCTGTTTTTTATGAGAAAATCAAGTGTATGTAACAATGGGCAGAAATAGGTTAAAACAGAAGACTCTGCAAAACAATACAATTCCAGTTCAAGAATTACTTTGCTGAAGTGAGTTTCAATTAAACTTTTTTGCAAATAATATGAAGGAGCGTTCTGAATTCACCAAACAAGGGATGTTCAGAGTCGCCCATTGGCGAGATGGGCGGCATACAAATTTAATAATAAATAAATAAATAAAAATAAATGTGGTAGCAGCTAAAGTCAGGAAAAAGAATAAGAGAAAAAGTACAAAATGCTGTATATAAGGCTAAAAATATTAAGTCGTATTTAGCCTTATATATAGCATTTTGTACTTTTTCTCAGTAAGTAGCTTCCAGTGATCTTCTAAAGTTTTACATCCTGGTTCACTGAAAGGATGGCCTCTGTTGTGGATGTGGGCAACCTGGATTATCAAGAAGCAAGTTATGAACCATGTAGTAGCTATATAATTACTATAATAATTTTGAGGTTTTGTCTTTAAAATTAATTTATTTTGCTTATTTGTGCAGACCACGCTTGGCTACCTTACTGACTACAAAAGGGCCCAACAAAACAATTTTGCTGAAACATTCTGAGGATGATGAAGCTTCCAGTCCTCTACTACAAAGCAGGCCAAAAATGCCAACAAGAAACTTGCTGTTCCAGAGTGAAAGCGAATTTTTTTCTAAGAGACATAAAAGTGACAGTTCTTCATTGCAAGACCTTCCAAATACAACTGAGAGGATTTCTTTTCATGCATAGGACGAGATGCAGTTTCTTTTGTGCCATTTCATAAGCCACAAAAGAGTATCCAGTAGTGATGCCATCAGAGGGTATTGCTTTAGCTCTTTGAACATTGCCTGGGAGGACATTGCAGGCAGAGCAGTTGCACTTTCACAGGATTGGACTATTGGATCCAAATAAATTAGAACATCTTGTGGGGCTGCTGTGACCAATATAAACAAAACTAAAATATGATCGGATTTATTTATTTTTATTGTTAGCAAATTGCACAGGGAAGCAAGTTGAATCATTCATTTCTGGATTTCAGCTTGCTTCTAATACATTACAACAAAATGATCTGGAAAAAATGAGATAAAGTTTCTCAATGCTGACTCTTATTAGACAAGGGTAGGATTTTTATTCCATGAGGTGTTGAATCTGAAAGAAAAAAAAGTATAAACTTGAATGGTTTCTCTTTGGGGATTGTCTTAAAGGATAAGAATTGCAATAGAGGAAATAAGGTTATTTTGACAGTTTGGTCCTGCTGTCATTCACTCCATGTTTCTTATGAAGAGGCAAAATATACATCACTATATATAAGTGTGTTGAAAGAGACAATTCTTATAATTAGCTACTCCCCATTTCCAACGAACTCCAGCCTAGTTACATTACATCCACAAATAACTGCCATGTGACCAATTTTATATTTGAAGACACCCCACAAAAGTTTTTGGTGATGCTTGGTAATTTCCAAGTATATTCAATAATTATGTGTACCTGCCAGCTGATGGAACCACTGAACTGACTTCCCATCCATGAAAACTTATGTTCCAATACATTTATAGTATGTTAGGTTGCTTATAAAGTAGATTTTTTAATTTTTATAATCTGCTAAGGAATTATTTTTCCACAATTACCTGGAGTTAGAAAAAAAATGGAAACTCCATTCAGCACTTGAGTAAACTTCTAGTATCCAACCAAGGGCTTCTGCATAGCCAAGATCCTCCTAGAGTGTTTATGTACAACTGAGTTTAGTTCAGCAATGGATCCTGGAATTTTCAGTGAAAAGGATACTGACTATTGGTAAGCCCATTTTATTCCTTCCTACTGATCCTCGCTAGGATCAGTAACAGTTTGTTAATGTTCACTTGAATTCCCTCTCTAAATTTACTCACTATCTCTTCCCACTGGAGCACTAATGATTTTTTTTTCTTTCTCTCTTTAAAAGGTAAATAACTCTGCATTACTCTGCAGAGAAAAAGGGAAAAAAATAGATAATAAAAGAGGCTTGAATGAGGAGGAACAGTATGTATGGAACAATTCATCACTTATTTCCTGCTGGAGTGGATCAACAGATTATGCCTATAGGCTAGAAGAGTTCTAATTAAAAATATAAAAATTTGAAAAATCTTAAGTATTTTTGTCTGAACAGGATGCTACTTCAGGTTTTTTTTCCCTTTAATTTCCAAAAGCAGTTCTAATCAAATTTAAAAAAAAAACTAGGAGAGTATAGAAATGGATAATCTTACCCATTTCTCTTAAATACTTGAAGAGCTGTCACATACCAGAAGGGAAATATATTCTTTAATGTATCAGAATGCAGGATTAGATATAATGAACTTAATTTACAGAATAAATTTCAGTTAAACATTGTAATAGAATTAATGCAAGTAATAGTTTGACCATGAAACCAGTTATGTGAGGGTGATATGTTCTTGATAGTTACCTTCAAGCACAGGCTTGGATAACATTTAAGATATTCTAATTAGATTTTCCATTTCCTGTATTAAGTAAAATATTGGATTAAATAGCCTATAAGATCCACTGCAACTGTGTGATCTGTATAACAAAATGTTGTTATGTCTGAGTCAAAGTATCCATATAAAATTAATGTTTACTCCAGGTAAGTGTATACTGGCTTGCAGCTCTGAGATCAGAAATTAGGATGATAATAACCTTGAACTCCTCCAGATGTTTTGGATAAAATAGTCTATATGCCTCAGTCAGAATGATCAATAGTAATATAGAACATGTAGTTTAAAATGAATGGAGATTATAGCCTAATTCTGCATTATAAGTGAACTTGCACATAGCTTTTACCTAGGCTTTTTAATTTGAAATCTAGAAAGTTAGATGGTGGGAGGGAAAACCAATACTAACATATCCCATTTCCGTTTCTGTACCCACACACACAACATCACCATGAAGTTGCTCGCATCCACATATAAAGTACACCAAGATTTCATCTTACCAGGTGTCTCTACACTGGGTGGACATCATACCTACAATAAGAAAGGTACAGGTAGTCCTTGCTCACTGACTGCTTATTCAGTGACTGAACTTACATCAGTGCAGAAAAAGATTTATGACCAGTCCTTGAAGTTACAGCCATTGCAATGTCCCCACAGTCATGTGATAACCATTTGCAACCTTCACAGCCAGCTTCTGACAAGCAAAGTCAGTGGGGAAGCTGGCAGGAAGATACAAGTCATGGTCACCTGACATCATGCTTAACAACTGTGATTAATTCACTTAATGACCACAGCTGGAACTGATGTAAGTCAGCGCTGTCACATAACATTTCACTTTATGACCGTGTTGCTTAGCAATGGAGTTGCCAGTCCCAATTGTGGTCGGTAAGTGAGGACTACTTGTACACCTAAATTAGGGTGTATGAATGGATCACTTTTAGAATTTGGTAACTTTTTCAGATCTTATGTGCAAGGATCCCTCAGCAATAAGATGGCAATGAAATTAAATATGGCTATGTTCTGATGAAGCTTGAAAAATCAGGTGGTTTATTCTAATTGGGCTACTTAAAAACACCCCGATAGGAAGCCGAGCAAGAAGAAGGAACAAAAAAGCCTACAATTGGCAGTTCAATAATCACTGCCTGGAAATAATGTGCTGTATGTATTTTGTGCATTGCATCACGCTTCCACGTACGTGCATGAAGGCACAACACTTACTTCATACGTCTTTCTGTTCTCTTGCTGTTGGTGTTTGCAGGCGGGTGCCTGTTCTGCTTCTAAGAGGAAATCTTTAAGAACTGCAATGTGATAGTTGCGATGGCGCGCTGCATCCCAATCGCAACCATCTGTCTCCTGGAAAGAGCGTCACGCGGGGAAAACTCCACCGCCTGGCTTAGCGGGGCCGTTTTAAAAAGGCTCGTCTAGACCAGCGTTCCCAACCTCAGCAACCTTTAAGATCTGTGGACTTCAACCTCATGCTGGCTAAGGAATTCTGGGAGTTGAAGTATACACATGGCCAGCTCTGAACTTTGAGTCGTTGGCCCTTTGTGTACTGTATTGCGGAAGCCGGGAACGACGAAATAAAAGGGCCTCAAACAACCGGGCGATCATGTCTGTTTTGCAACAAAGCGTGCATGTTCTAATGATATGTTGATATGAATTCACCACCATTATAGTACTCATAATTCTATGAGCCCTCCAGAGGTGTGCCTAAACGGTGACAGGAATATTTAAAAAGCATAAATACAAGAAAATGTCAAGCGGCAGCTTCTGAAAGATCGATTGGATTTCGTGAAAAGATGGAAGAGAACCACCACGGGACGACCAACCGCAACCGCTAGCAGGAAAACACGTGAGTGCGGAAAAATCGGATGAAAACGAAAGGGAAAGGAAATCTGCTGACGGCGCCGCGCGTGATCTGAGGAGCAAAACGGCCCAAGCTGTAAACAAGAGTGAAAGCGAGCCCGACCGCTGAGGAGGATCGCGTCCCGCGGTGGGGTTTAACGCCTTCGGCGGCGTCGGCAAGCAAGTAAGTAACCATTATTATCACTATTACTATTCCTGGCTAATTTAAGCGTTCGCGTGGTGTAGGGACACCGTAATACGGGGTTAGGGATATGCAAACTCAGTCTGTAATTTTTCTCGATTATTTGGCGGTAGTTTTGAGTATCTGGAAGCCCCGGCCTCCGATGCCTTCCTGGCTCTGGGAAGAGAACGGAGGCCCTGCGGGTTTTCCCGTTGAGTTGGGTTCGGCGGCGGGTATCGCAAACGAAAGCAGCGGTGCAGGTGCGCCCAGGTCGCAAGGTCAGAAGGCTCGCCGAGGAGATCTCACGCCCAGCCTTCCGCCCTCTGATGCCCCGCGGAGGGATTGAACTGCGTGTCGTCTGCGAGCTGTCCCAGTCTCTGAAGAGCAAGGGTGCCCTGCTGGGGATGGCTGCTTTCTCAGACAGGGGGAAACGGCTGAAGAGGGACCCGCGTGCCTTTGGACGCTCTTCCGGCTCTCCTTCCACGCATTCCGACGTAGCTGTTCTACTACCATGCCACGATCGTTCCTTGAAGCGGCCGTGGACGGTTCAGACTTGTGTTTGAATGGAGGACTGTTAAGATTTGGCAGTTGCCGGCAGAGATGCCACTGAGCATGTCTGCTTAAAGCTCCCAAGAACCATTTGGTTTATCTGCCTTCAGGGCACGTTGCACCAAAGACTGGGATTGAGTTTCCCCTCACTACAGCTTCTTTTCTTTCCTCCATGCCTGAAAAGCCTTAGTTGACTTGTAGGAAGAGAGTGAGTTGCTGTTTTCATTAGAGTGTGACAGCTGGGGCTGTGAATAGGCCCTTTATATATGGGGTGCTGCTTTTGTGTTTTTCAAGCCCTCCGTACACTACTATCTCACTCTTACTTGAGCCAGCTTCTCCAGACTCCTCCTTGCCTTTTCCTGTGTCCTGGCAATCTCATTTTGCCAAATCTTCTTTACTTTTTCTCCAGCTTCCTTCTGTCCCCCACTGTTTTTCAACCTCAGCCCTCCACAAGCACTATTATTCTGTTTCCTGTTTAGGTCATAATGCTCTTTCTTCCTATCCTAATTTTTAACCTTTCTTGTTTCTTACCTGCTTATTTACTGGTGCCTAAGATACTCAGGAAGTATGTGATGAAGTGGAGACCTAATTCCTAGAAACCAAACCTGACTATTTACTTTCTTCTGCCAGGTATTCAAGTGGAAAATGCAGCTGAAATTCCAACGAACCATTGTTGAGTTCATTAAAGGGTTAAGAGAGTCGAGCTCCTGCCTCTTGTATCTGAGTAATCTCTCCCTTGCTTTTGGCTGTAATGCTTTGCTATTTTATGCCCTTGTCTGGGAAGCTGGGAATATCATCAACCTTCCCACCAAAAGAATTGGCTTCTACAATTTTTGCTTGTGGAATCAGAAAGCAGAACTGGATTGCCTCATGATCAGAGACTTGGAGAAGTTAGGGATCAGCAAGGTTGCAATGGTGCTGTCGAGAGTCTGTGTATACATCAGCCTGGTTTTGTGCCTCTTCGCTGCAACTACAGTCGTGCAGCAGGCCCTATGCTTCAAAGACAGAGACGGATGGAAACTGGCTCGGATTCTTCTGTCTGTCAGCAGTTTGAGTTTGCCTCTTGGTCTTGCTTTGTTTATCTTTCCCAATCAGAGATGGATTCAAGTCTCTGAACTCAGTAAGGGTTTTGCAGCCCTTGTTGGGGCTTATATTTTACTTCTCCTCCACCTGCTCATAATTATCCTCTACCTTGCAAAGTTCAAAGAGACTCTTCCTGAGAGACAGTTTACTCCTATATAGAGCCTTCCATGAGAATTTTTCTTCACACTGAATGGCAAAATAGACCACAAGAATTCATCATGCAACTCCAGCCTCTGTTGTTTGTTTATAGTTTGGTGTACTGGATGAACCCAGAAGATTAAATAAATCATGGCCAAGTTGAATATGGAATAACATGTTTGGCAAACACAGCCAATGTGAGGCAACATCTGAATATAACAAACACTGTGGTGAATTGAGTGGGGGGACCAGTGCAAAAATACCTTCCAAGGCCTGAATGAATTGAATTCAGGGAATGCTCTCTAATATGAGTGAACTGGAAGAGAGGTAACACTTTTAACACATATACTTATGCATAGTCTCCCCTATTTCAAGGGCTGGAAAATCAACTGTTGCCCTCTGAAGAGGAACCACACTTAGATTTAAGCATTTTCTTTTGGTTTGGGGAAAGGATTACAGTAAGGCAAAAAGGAGTACATTAAGTATTGAGCCTCCATAAAATCCCTCAGGCCTCCTTCCACAATGGGGTTTAGTCTCTTCTATTTTTGGAACACAGCCCTTGCTGTACAAAGCATGGTATGGCCTGTAAGCTGACAGAAATTGCACACTCCTCTTTCAAGACAAGAGTAGTCAGCTACTGCTTCCTAGTATTGAAACTTTCCTTGGGAGCTAACTTGGGAGTTCTCGTATTGTTTGAGACATTAATTGAATCTATGCGGTTCTGTGAATGTTGGCTTGCCTTGAAAACCAGATCTTTTCCCCTGCCTACATGTCCCCACACATTCTGAGATCAACAGAATATCCAGTGCGCCGTTGCATGGAAGAGGGACTTGTGTGGCTGCTTCTCTTCTCCATTCTGAAGCACAAGTAAGTTCCAGCAAATACTGGCTATAAAAGGAGAAAGATCCTTGTGCAGAATGCTTGCAGGCACTGCTTATTGCTACTATCCTAATATTTCATATTTATTCTGCATATCACTACATTCTTCACAAATTCTATAATGAAGGCTTTGAAATGTCTCATAATTGATCCAGTTGTGTAATTTTGTTGTTTTTCTGGCTTTTAACAGACAAAGAAATTAGGTGGTGAAGCTTGACCCACTAGAATTTCTGTAACTTGCTTCTATTCTATAGCTGTTGCTGCCATTCCCAGAATGTCAGCCCTCCCAGGTAAACCAGACAGGAAACACAACCAGATCTGCTACTTCTACTTTATTGTTAGGCTACATTAACAGAATCTTACAATCTGAAACTACAAATCTCCTGCCATCCCTTTTTACCTCCTGATCAGTTAGGGCAGGTCCTTTCTAAGTTTCTTTCTCTGCCCATTGCTCAGTTGCAGGCTCCTCCCCCTTTTATCTCGTCATTCCCTAGGCAGCATCTCTTCCCCACCCTTCCTAGGTCATTTACACACAATGATGGAACTTGAAATCAAATCTCAGTACAGGCTGAAATAGATGTCCAAGTACTAGAAGAGCTTTCCCTAATGTGTTTTGAGATGTGTTGAGACTCAGCTTCAAGAATTTCCATTGCTGAAAAGGATTCTGTTAGTTGAATCCTAACACATCTGGAGGACATACCTTTGTGGAAAGTAGCATCATAGAAGACTTATGTCTTCACAAGTATTACAGGTACAGATCTCTCTTAATATTGTTAATATGCATATACTTGGTGACTAAAAACAATGATAAGGTTATTTACATACTGATGTATTGCTGCTAACTCATAAATGGGAAGTCTTTCCTTCCCCAGGGCACTAATTGTATGTGAACAACACTATGAGCTTTTTAATGAAAACTGATTTTTGTATCTGTTTTTACTAGCGTATGGTGGTTCATATTTTGTCAACTGACTTTCTGCCAGAAACAAAGTAATTTGTAAAGTAAGTGAAATCATCTTAATTATTACCAGATGTGTCAGAGTTCCATTTGTAAAACAGCATAACTTAAAGGGAAACTTTCTTCTATGTAGTATTTCTATACTTTTTCCATTTCTGACATATATTAGAATACATTGTTTGTAAGCTAGTATAAATCTAGGCAATTACAACTGATGCATTGAACTATGATTAAACAAATTATAGCTCTTAATTTAGTATGAAGGTGGCCAGCGTAAAGAAAAGTAAGAACTATAGAATTCAAGTCTTCCGAGTCAAGCAAAAAAAAAAAAGTGCTTATCACATCAGGGAACCCAACAGGAGTTTCCTCCATCCTTTTCCCCAATCTATCCCCCCATTAAATCCCCAATTACAAACACAGATTTGCACACAGTTTCTCCTCCTGATCAATTTATTTCCTGAAGTCCTGACATTGTGATGTATCGTTGCCTTACCTCTGATATCCAAGCCACAATTGTTGTATCTATATATTTTATTTATCAATTTAAAAAAAATGTATGTTGTTTACAAATTGTAAAATTAAGTAAAGAAGATCTCCCTGACGTATTTTAAGGCATCATCGTCTTCCTCCAGTTTGGTCTCCTCACCGCAACTTAAAGAAGCTAACTCATCTGGAGGTGTGGATCTTACAGGAGGATCCTTGGCAATGTTGGTAGCACTCCTTGAATGGTGACCATCTGTCAGTTCTTGTTGAAGCTCCTGTCCTTCATCTTCTGAAGAAATCACATCACCTCCTGTAGCCTTGCAGTTCTAACAAAGGAAACAATCATATTTTCCTTCATGTTTGGACCAAGACACCAAGTTTCCTCACAATCAACTATAGCACTTTCTCTCTTCGCTCCCTAAATCAGGACAAGTGAGATGCTTGATGCCTGGGAGAATATCCACAATATAGCCCTGTTTTGTAAAATTATAAATAAATCTGTATGGTCAAAGAAATGCCCCTGAGTGTCCTTGAACTTATTATAGAAGTAGATCACCAAGTACAAATGACTGTATTTAGGCCCAGTTCTTTTTTTCCACTCTCAGAGAGCAAGATGTTCTGGCAAAAATTAACAGAAAAGCTGCAGCCACCATAATTGCAGGCAACAGGGTGGAAAAAGCAAGAAGCTGCTTCTTGGGTAACATCTTTTGCATTGCTCACCTCAGCTAAAATGCAAAGAGCCATGTCTACCAACTCTGCTTCGTTCATACAATATACAGTCTCAGTCCTGCAAAAGAAAATCATATTCTGAAGCAAGTAGTGGGAAGACCAAAAACTAAACCCAGTAAAAATCAGTTTATAGGCAATAAACAGGTATTAGAAAGTGCACATTAAGCCTTCCCAAATTCTCTTTGTGGCCTTATACATCTATTTTTAGCTAGCCCTGGAGTCAGGAAAAATAGCAAGGACCATCTCAAAAATTTTAAGGCTCTTTCCTATATCCCAAACAGTTCTTCACCATGATCTGCCTTTATTCTTGTGTTATCTGACTCCCACAATCTCTGTACTGTATAACAAAAATTGTGGCTCTTGTGTAAAAAATGTTTCCTACTCTTAGAACTGTAGAGGGAAAGCTTTTTAACATTTAATCCTAATTTAACTTTAACTAAATCCAAAATATGGTTTCTCACAGCTAAACTTTCAAGATTTTATATGAGTTAACCATTTGGGATGACATATTCTGTGAAGAGTGAAACCATAGAGAATATGTTTTTAATTAGTCACAAACTGATTCTACAGACTTATTTTGGATGTGTGTGTGCAGATACATGTATTTGACTATTTAAGGATATAAAAATAGGAAGATGAAGATGAAATAGAAGAATGCTATAGTTCTACAATCTTGGAGAAAATCTATCTATGTGATCCATAACAGTTGACACTGATTTGATGGCACATACTCTATCAATCAGTAGTTCTACACACGTCACACAACCAGCTCCCCCCCCCCTTATTATTTGGCTATTTGGGGGGTGGAAAGGGAAGTTTAGAACTCATTCTGATTTTTAAGAAACAGGCAGGCAGCATACCTTGCTAAAGCTGTCCTTTTCCTTCTCTTTGACCTCATTTCTGCCCATTGTGCTGGTTCAACTGTCTTCTTGCTCATCCATGCTGGAAGGATTCTCCTCTTTACTGCCCCAGAGGAACTCATTTCTGTTAATTCAAGAAGAAAGGGAACAACTTGTACAACAGGGAAACTTGGAATTAAACTTTGGCAATTGAGTTAATAGTTCCATGCAGCCTAATATTCCTCTTTAAGACAGTGACACATATCAGCCACATCTGGTGAAGCACAGATAATAATTGGTCTGGCAGCAGACACAGCAAATTCTGAAACTATCTTTGGTGTATTAGTTAAAAACCATACTGGCTCATCTTTGTCGTGGCTGGCCAGCTAATACTTTATTTTACAAAATAAAACCATGCAATGACACTCAGAGCTACCACAGATGGGAGGGAGAAAGGCTAAGTATCTCCCCACTCCATTGCGTCCCCATTTCAATAACTTGCAGTTACAAGCACATGTGTGAAAAAAGGAGGACATGGAAAAGAAGAGATGGTTGGAGCTAGACAGCTTTATTTTCTGGTTGTTCCAGTCTCAGCTTAACCCTCCTTTTCAGGGTTTGTTTATTTATTTATTATTGCTGCTGGCCTTTGGCTGTAATCATTTCTTTCTTTTGATTTAGATGTATAGGCCACCAAATCCAAAGACTGTAGGAAGTATACAAAATTAAAACAGCACAAAAACACAATATAAAACTACACTCATAAATACAGAGCTTTGGAGAAAAAAATACAATTAAACTGGATCCATCAGTCAGGATTACAAATCACCCAGCCCTCCAGCCTGTTTCAGAACCAGGTACTCAGGCCAGGGCCAGGCAAACCACCAGAGGAACAGAATTCTAGGGAGGGGGGGAATAACGCAGAGAGCCACAGGTAAGATAAGTAATTCTAATGCATTCTCCAGGTTCATACATGCTAGAGCTAATCACAAATTAGGTTAGTCTGTTGTGCAAATACGTTTTAAAATGTGCATATTAAATGTCGTGCAATAGGCATTATATATTCTCAAATTTTTGCACTTCCTTTTGGACTCACAAAACCTGCCAAAGGATGATTTCATCAGTTATCCTTGCTTGGGTCACGTGGCATGATTACTCAACAGTTTTATTTATGGTACGTCAATAAATGGTAAGCATTAAAAAATGTAAGGTTACTGACTGGGACTATATTTCCTTAGATATTTTCATAGGCTTCCTATCTATTACCTGAGTTCAAGTTGCTATATTAACCGAGAACACCCACAACTAAAATTTCTAGAGAACTGCCTCCTGTGTTATGCTATTAGACTGAAGCCCTTCTGCAAGTATCCCCTGTAGAAAATAAATAACTATTATTGCTGGGATATAGAACTGTTATCTGTGAGCTCTTAAACAGCAACTGAGTTTTACATTCTGCTACATTTTTTTCCTGCCACATTTATATATCATTAAATTTAACAGATGTTTGATACTTACAGCTTTTACACCAGAAATGTTTCTTGAACAAGTAGACAAAATAGCTTAGAGAATTATACAGAAAACATCTTTTCCCAATCCTTGTGTATTTTGATTTCTGGATTCCAATCTATGTTTAAACATACAGTTAGAAAGCTGCAGCTTTGTAGATTAAACAGAGTACAAGACTGGTACAATCCAACTATCAGTCTAGCCAGTTGTAAACAACTAGATCAGTCTTCACCCATCTAATACGGGCATGGCCGGCTAGGGAATTCTGGGAGTTGAAGTCCACACATCTTAAAGTTCCCAAAGTTGAGAAACACTTCTCTGTACCACTAAGGCGTCATCTTTCTAACAGATGCCTTCATTGGGAACTACTACTTCAAGATATTTTGGAATAATGGAAATAAATACATAAACAACAGTTACTGAAGGCTTTGTTTGCCTCTTCAATTTGCTAGCACTCTGCCCCCTCTCCCACCCCCCCAATGTTCACCCTCCAGGACCAAAACATCTTCAAAAGGCCATGAAAGGCTTCCCGCTTCCCTCCTACGCAGCAACCTTCTCGTTTGAGTTTCTTCCATGGAGAGCTCAAGAGGCTATCTTTGCCCTATAATTCCTTACCTGTAACAATCCAGGTATGAGGATTTATGGACACTTGTAGGACATACAATTCCTAGATTGGGCCAAATCTACCCAGTGCTGGAATTTGCCCAGTACTAAGGACCTCTCCACTATCTACCATGGTATTATAATACAAATCTGTAGAGAGAGAAAACAAAAAATGGGAGTTCTAGATGAGGACCAACATTACCGTAGTCCTTCAGGCATCAAATGTCTCACAGGTTTATCCACATCACTAATCATAACAGCCTGTTACTTATTCGCAGGAGGCAGACCTAAGCCTTGGGATGGAGCCATAAGACCAGGCACAAGAATGATACAAAGCACCTATTAATTCCCACCGCTGCAAATGCCCAAAAGGCAAGTACGCAGTACTGCCCTTAATTCAGTCTAAAGCAAGGTCCGCTGTATTCAATGGCGCTTATTCCCAAACCAGTACACAAGGTTGCAGGCTGAGTCCGATTCACCCCGATTCCTCGTGCGAGAAGATATACAGCTACTCTTTTAAATATCTCAAGCAAGAAGCCGGGAAACCAATAAACCCGTTTTTAAAGAAAAACGCCACCGGGTGTTTACCCGCCCTGCGAATCAAGATGCTTCGCGTCGCTGGTGATGCCCGCCTTGGAAAGCCGGAACAAGGGCAGGGGCTTTCCCCGAAAAGTGCTCATAGGAGCAAAGCACCCTCACCACCACCCCCACGCCTCCAAACGCAAAACGACGGCATAAAGAGCCCGTTCTTGCCGCCAGCCGAGGGGAGAGAAGCACCGCCCGCTCCGAGATCACGGGTTGACTGTCACGTGAGTTGCAAAGCGGCAGCTTCTGCTACGGAAGGTCCGAGGAGAGGCGCCTGGAAAGGAGAACGAGGGGCGTGCCCCGTTGCGCGTACCGCGGATCTTCGCGGGAGGAGGAGGACGAGGTTGATCCAAATCAGGGTTTTTCAAAATCGGCAACTTTAAGATGTGTGGACTTCAATTCCCAGAATTCCCTATAAGTCCACACTTCTTAAAGTTGCCGAGTTTGAAAAACACTGATCCAAACAATGTCGCTCCCTTCCCTGAATGGTCGCGGTTCCTTTTGTACCATTTTCCCAACGGAGACGCGCAAAGTAGCCTCGGGAAGGTCCACGCATTTTCACTCATCTGAATGAAACATTCGAAGTGATAAAAAGGGTTTTTTAGGTGCAAAATGATTTGCACACATACTTGATTTTCCCCCCTTTTCTAAGAAACCCGACATGCACTTATTTCCCCCCTTAACTTCATATGCTGTTTGCACAAAGCACTGAACCATAAAACAGCCGCATTTTAGCCAAGAGTTTTGTTTTAATGAAATTAATGTGGTTAGCTTATGGTTTGGTGTGTGATGTCAAGCCATAACAAGTGAGCCATAATTCAGTTAACCATAGAAAAACTTGTCATGGGAACACTGCCACATCTGAACATCTCATGTGAGTCCCTATTCCAGGAATGCTGAAGTGTGGCAACTGCACGTCCAACAGGGACTTCAAACAAACCAACTGTCTGGAATCCTATCAGCTCAACACTTTTCCTCTAGGGCATTGTTGTCCAAACTTGGCCACTTTAAGATGAGTGGACTTCAACTCCCAGAATTCCCCAGCCAGCCATGCTGGCTGGGGAATTCTGGGAGTTGAAGTCCACTCATCTTAAAGTGGCCAAGTTTGGACAACACTGCTCTACAGAAAAAAAGGCCTCCACTCTGTTCATCAGTAATAACAACATTCAGCCTTAAGAGGATAATTCTGGAATTTTCTCCACTGTTTTTTAATCTGTCTATACTGCACTTCCATAAGCATGCTAGTCGCTTGCATGTGGAATGGTGCCATTTCATCTATTTTTCCCCTTAATAAAAAAAGAATTTTATTCTAGATCAGTGATGGTGAACCTATGACACACGTGTCAAAGGTGACACACCACTTTTGGGTGACACACCAGCATTCACCAACACCTGACAACTATTCTCCCTGTTTGAGTTACCAAAGACACTATGTTTGTTTTACTTGTATTTCATTTTAGTAATTATTTGACATTTCTTTATATAATACATAGCACCACACATGATTGGACTGTATTTTTTTTAAAATAAATGAATATGTAAAGAATTGTTTCTCTTGTTCTGGGGGAGTGACATGCCAGCAGTGTCAAGTTAGGCATTTTCCGAATGTTTGACATGCCAAGCCCAAAAGGTTCACCATCTCTGTTCTAGATTATTATGGCATGGAGGTCTGAATCTAGCAGACAGAACCTGTCTCCATTTCTTTAAGCCATCTTCAGTACCTGCCACACTAACCACATTTCTTTTATTACAGACACTGCTGTTCACCTTCTGCTTGGAATTCGGTGTTCAGTCTGCTACAGCAGAAGACCACAGCTGTGCCTTCGGCTATCATCCAGCTATTAGATGTATTTGAGAGTAATCGCATTCTATGAACTCAGGCTAATGACCAATTACACTACTCACGTTACAAGAATATCTGAAAAATTATGGACTAACATAAAAGCAATTCCAAGGTATCATATGCCAGTATTTTTGCTTGGAACTTAAGCCATGCATAGATGTTTTTGACTGCATACAGTGCATGCTTATCCTTTCCAAACATGCACAATTGCGAGAAAGATGGTTTTACTAATGCAAAAACCTATAGAACTCTCAACTTTCTTTCTTTCTTAACAGAGCTTAATTAGGACAAACTGATTAAAAATTGGTAGAAATAAACAGACGCCATTTCATTGCATTTTTACTATCATATGCTTTCTATACTCTATATTAAACATCCAAAATATCTAAATAAAGAGAAATGAAACAATATGACTTATATAGTAACTTTCTTTTTTCTTCTAGAAGCACACCATGGAATGTTCTTCAAACTACCAAAGCAGCATAAGTGACAAATGCAATCAAACATTTTCTTCTAGTAAGAAATGCAGAGAATACTATTAGATTTTTGCACAAGACTTCCCACCCCATCTCCTGCCTGCTAGAACCACTACAAATTTGCATTCCACCTTAGCACAAACCCAGAGATTTATGGCTATGTGCTAATGAAGACCAAGGGAAAAAATGGGGCTGATCCTTATAGAAAGGAGCCTGATGATCAGTGAATGCTTATTATTTGTTGAGATGAACTGTTACAACTTACTCTCCTAAGTGGCAGTAGTTTGGCAGTTAAACTTAACTCCTAACTTTAAAGGAGATGATGACATTAAGACCTTCCCTCCCCCCACAAAAGCTTGAAGCTAATGGTTAATACTGATAATTCATTCTTCTGTAGAAAAAAATAGTTCACATCTTGGAGCCAGTTTCATTTAAGACTTCTGTGCCAGTAGAGTGGTTAGTTTGATCTTCCCATCCATGGACGCAGTGAGGCAGGTCCCACAGTCCATGGCTGTGCACCAGTCCACAGTGACCACTGGAGCCCTATGTCCTCCCAGGGAAAGGCAGCTCTCTAGTACTTTGTCATTGCTGCTCAGCTGAAATAGAGAAAAGATAAATCAACGATTAGCAGGCTCCTACAGCAGAAATCACTAATCTGAAAACTAAAATTCTAGGACAACTCTGGTCTTTTTAAAAAATTAGAATATTACCCTGGACTTTAAGTCATCCAGGAAAGCTCAGATAAATAATGCCAGAATGATTACTGAAGTGCAATATATATTAATGTTAATACAGGTTAACTTATATGGATCATAAAATAGACCAAAACTTCACCACTCTACTTGTCAAAATATGATACATTTACTCTGTCTCCACCCATGAGTTTCCCAAACCCTATTACTTTAACAGTATATATTACCACAGGAAAGGCCCATCTAGTATAGTTAGCTGTTTCCAATATCCATCCAGATGGCTACAAGAACAAAAGAACCCTCCTGTTCTTATTTAGCAAATTCCATCCAGTGGGATGTGGCCAGATTAACATATAATGCTAAACTACAATGTGGTTACTCGATTTTGACTTAGACATGTGATTTCTTAATCGTGTAGTTTCACTTGTTATGCAAGCCCATCAAATGGATGCTTATTCATAAACCACAGTTGAGAACAAATTCAATAAGAACAAATTCAGTTCTTATTATAGAGATAGCCTGTAGTCATCTTGACTAGTAGCCAGTACCTTGTAGATAACACCTCCAGTGGAAGAACAGGTTAGCATGTAGTTTCCTTCAGAGTCAAATGCAAAGAGCCTTCCACGTGGGAATTGGACTTGTTTGTATCCACTATAGCCAGACAACACAAAGGGGCCAGTAGCATCTCTGGGGAGACTATATTCAGATATTTTGCATCCACTTTTATGAATATTCCACTGAATAAACTAGAATGATATAAGAGATTCCAGTCAGATATATAACAAAACGCATGCATTCTTTGCTTTGCTACAGCACCTACAAATACAATGAGAGAAATTATTGACACCAGAAGAAACACAACCAATGGGGTCCCTACTCTTCAGGATATCTGCTAGTTTTCAAAAAGACCTGTAGACTCACAGGATTACCAGTTTTTAGATGAAACTTCAGAAGATACAGAGGGTTGCCAGGTCTATTCCAGATGAGGTCACATTAATTAAATGTAGTTACCAGCTATTTTGAGGGCCAACTGTGTCTCCAAAAAAAGACATGTAAATGCCGATATAAATAAAAGTGTTGCTATGATTATATAATTGTTTGGCTACAATTTTTCCAAAACCTACTTTTCCATCTTCACCAATACTGTAAACAGCATTCTCATCATAGCTGAATTCAACAGAATAGACCTCTCCATCGTGGGCCTTCCAGCTCATAGCACACTCATGCTGCTGCATATCTGGAAGACAGAGAGGTTTACTTTCATAGTCCTCTAACATAGTGTTTTTGAATTTGCCGTCTTTCTTGCCCACCTGTGTTAATATTGTGGCTGGGAAGACCTGCGCTGGCTGGTGTACTAGTGGGATGATTTCTCTAGAGGAAGCAAACTATAAGGGAGGAAAATTCTTCTCTTTCCTGCATGAACACAACAGTTACAATGGTCTTCTACATGCAGTAATTCCACCAATCTTCCGCTCTATTAAAAGGCTGTGGATGCTCTGAAGCTAGGGAGACAGCATCTGGTGACCTCCACTGAATTTGGACCACAACATGTATCGTGAATTTCACCACTGGGTTTGCTTGTTGGAGTTAGAAGTTCAAAACTTGGGGGAGGGGGAATGTTTCTCATCCCTAACTGAAGTTACATCCAAGAAAAAAGACAAATTTTGAAATCTAATGATCTCTCCCAAAATGCAAACAATGCATTAGTTCTGTTTATTCCAGTATGGGGTGGGAGGGAAGAGAGGAGATTAACTGTCAGGTCCTAGTATGAAGCCTGATATAGAGAGCTCACTCAATGTTATACACACAGATAAGGATCGATAACAACTTTCCTCAAGGTTTTATCCTATCTGAGAATTACAGTCAAAATATACCTAAAGGGCACTACATCATATCTACTAAGATGAGGGATCTAATAAAAAGAAAAGGATTAAATGAGAATAATATCATTGGTTAACTTCTGTCATTGTACCAGCCTTTGGCCCATTCTCTCACTCCTGCTCCACAATGAGGTGTCTGCCCATTAACTGAAAATCCTAGGACCTATAGAGTTTAAAATGAAAAAAATGAACAATCCAAAGTATGATATAGCCATTTACCAAAGAGGCGAATTATGCCATCTGCTGCTCCAGTGACCAGCAGATTCCCATTATGGTTGAAGGCTGTGCAGTTTATAGCAATGGGCTCTGGTTCAAGAGAAAATTGGAGCTGAAACAGCAAACAAAAAATAGAGAATTTAAATTGTTTGTTCTTCCCAAGGGAGCAGTTACTCTGAGGTATCCAGTTGTTCAAGCAAACACCACAAATTTACATCTGAGTTTGTTCATCTCCTACTATATTCTGTAAGCACCAGATGGAAACCAGGACCTTTGATCAAACTAGCCTATGTTTCTTGGTAATGGCTATTTTCTATCAGTTGGAAAAAAATTCCCACCAAGAGAAGTCTAAATATAATTTATCCCGATTAAGGGGAAGGATATCCTCTCATAGGGTCATGGGAGAGAGGCATACTTGTTAGTTTTCTTTACACGAAAGATAACTCAGCTTTGAGTGATGCAGTCCTTACTATGGCTGGATATTTTCCAGGAAGAGATGTAAACACTGTATCACTCAAAGCTGAGCAAAAGTACACTTGGCCACAAAAGCCACCTAGGAATCCTTAAGCAATGTTGGATCTATGGAATATTCTCCCCCCAGAGGTGAGGTGGGCCCCTACCCTCCCAGCTTTCCAGAAGGAATTGAAGACCAGACTCTGCCAACTCGGGTCCGGTGAGAAGAGATACAACCAACTCTGGGGATGGCTGGCCCCTTGAAGATGCTCCCTGAGTCTAATAACTCCTAGTTAACTTCAGTCTCTTGGTAGTATTGTGTAGGAATCTCATTGTTGTAATGTATTTTAATTCATATTTATTCTATTTTAATTAATATTTATTGTTTTTACTGTAAAGTTGCTCTGCAGTGAGATGGGCAATGACAAATTTGAAATATAAATAAATAAATAAAAATAAAATCTAGAAGGTGGCAGTAGCAAACATGTATTGATCAACTTAGCATTAGCTCACATCAATATTAAAGCTACTGTGATATTTAATTTTTCAAAAGGTTTAAGCAACCATAATATTAAGAAGAAATATCAAACAACATATGAAGGATTTGTTAAAAACATTGATTAGGTACTCTCTTTTTTTTGGAGCTACAGATTAAGAAAACATTCCTTTGTTTTTACCAAATAAGCTCAAGGGTGGAAAAAAACCACATTACACTATACCTGCTGCTTCATAGTTTTGGTGTCCCACAAAAGCAATTTCCCAGGAACGTGATTTATGCCTTTTCCTCCAGAATCTGGTGTAGCATAATCTAGCTGATTGACAAGGCCAGATGCTGCAGCTGAACAGACAAAGGAAGCACCACTTGGACTACACGCAAGGGAGAGGATCCTGAAATACAGAGACACAAAATTTGCTGTGGCTTTCCACATAGATAGTCCATAGAATCAAGAGGGAAAGCAACTGCTATTGACTCTGATTAGAGTTCTACATAGTCTTCCTTCCTAACACACAAAAAATCATGCATCTACACTGGGTATCATAGATACCACTCAGAATATTAAAATTTTAAATATACTATACTTTCTTCATTCTCTCCTCCTCCAATCTCTAAAGATCTCTTAAGTAAATGTAAATGAGTAAAAGCAGCTATGGATGACTATGGCCAAACATCCATAGAATAAAGGCTGTGTTTGAGCTCATGCTGCACTTCTACATGAGGCCCAGGAAAATCCTCTGCTTCCCTCTATCACTTGGTTTGGCCCTAGAACTTTGATGATATAGCAGCATATTACCTCTTTAACCTGGGCACTGTCTTACAATCCAAGGTTGAGAAGGTTTGCCACATTTACCAAAAGTGGTAAGCAAAATTATGAAAATCCTATGTGCTTCTTCTATCATGGAGTTCTCCTATGCAGAGAAGCCATAGATGTAAAATATTCTCAAATAAAACATTAACAACCTCCCCCAAGACTGTTGAAATGGCACAGAAGTCACACAAGCAAAGCTGAAAATATGCTCATGATTCACAAATGAGTAATCAACTTAAGCAACAATTATCATTATGTCATGGACAGATAGATGTAGATCTTAAATAGAAAACAGAAATAGCAATACTGATCTTATTCTTGTCACAAAAAACACCATCATTTGAGATGAAATACAGAGGATAAAGATGAGGCTTATACCTGGGCATATCTTCATCAATGCTAATTTCACAAAGATTCTTCTTGGCTTCAGTGTCATAGAGACGAACAGTACCAACTCCACTGCCAAGCAACAACTTCAAAGCAGTAACAGAGGAGAAAGAGAGACAAAGGATAAGAGTGGTATACCTCTGAAAATTAATGGGGGGGGGGCTGCTTTTATCATTCAGCTTTGGTCATCTACAGTTTGCTAGATTGTATGCCTCCTTAAAGTTTGGCTTACATACTTTTTAAAGTGGCATAGACATAACTGCTTGAGAGCAATGTTGTGCCTTGGAAGCCAGGGCAAGTCCCGATCCTAACATAGTAAATAAAGAAATCAAACCTTGTCATCATTCTGATCAATTCCTCTTTAGCTAATCTTGTCCATAGCCCAAACCACAACTGGAAGATACTACCTGGCAAAAAGGATGTTACCAAACATTGTCTGAACGGTAGACTTCTAAAATCTTGTAATCATATGGAAAATGGGAAAAATTCTAGTGCAAAGAAACAAGGAGATCTGAGTATTTCCTGATTCTCCTGGCATACTATTGCAGTCTTTCCCCTGTTTTATCATGCAAGATATTTTTGTTCTGAGAATTCTATAATAGTTACTATGGTAATCTTATTATTTAAATATCTAACACAACAAGCCCTTTTATTTTTTATGTTTTATTGATTTTATTGTAATTTCTCTGTTTGACAGTTGTGAGACGCCCAGAGTGGGCTGCATATAAGTTTAATTTATTAATATTATTATTATTATATAATCATCTCAATGATTTGGGATAGTACACATTTAAAATAAATCACAGCATCAGCCAAGGAATACAAACAAGCAATAAGAAACAATCAACTGGATAAGCAAAATATTTTTTAGCTAAGGAATATTCCCAGAAGAGATAGCTATAAGCAGAAGAAATTCAAAGTTGCTTAGCAACAGTATTGAGGTGATGGCTGTTAAACTGGTGGAAAATATTAGAGCGATGCTTGTAACATAATATCCAAGCTACAACCTTTTAGTTTCTCTTTCTTTGTTTTCCAGAAAGCACACAACGGAGTGAATTTGGATTCTGCAACCCTTTCTATTTTGCTACCAGCAATTTCCCAGTATCTATAGTTTCATCAATGGATATGCATGTCTACTGCAATGGCCTTATATGACTTAAAACCATAGCTGCCATCAGAGCCAGAGTCAACTCTGTCATCACAGTTGGAAGGGACCAATTCTCACAACATGCTACTACTTGGAAGTCCAGGACATTTTCTTCTCCAAGTACTCAGATATGTCAATCAATCTTAATAGATAGGATATCTGTTTGGTGACCAATTTAGTAAACTTGCAAAAATTTGCAATTCTCTCAACAGTCTCCAGTCTTTAAACTCACTATTAATCATGACACATAGAGCTGCAAGATACCTTCTATATTTACAGAAATAATCTCAACTGCATTGTACAGCCATGGCATTTCTTAAGGTACAATGGAGTTTAAGCCTAGGAACATCCAAAACAAAAAGGAAGCTGGGTTTAGTACAACTTCTTCAATCTGGTTCCCTCCTCATGCACTGGACTAAAAATCATCCCCAGCCAAAATTGTAATGAGTACTTCAGTAATAATTGAAGACAATCAGCTTCACAGTAATCCCAGCTACTCACCAGCCTGTCCCGTTTGGTTGCCCATTCTAGAGAAAGCAGTGGAGACTTGGAAATTGAAGATGCTTTTGTCTGCATGATGGGATTGAAGGACCACACCTTGATGACTCCATCCACATCTAAACTGGCTACCCTTCGACCAGAGCAGTCAACCCTAAACATGGAAAGAAGATATGCTTCTGTCCTTCCAATACTTGCACTTATAGTCTCCTCTTCATAAATATGGTATGGACTTCTATTACCCATTTGATCTTTTATATCTATTAAACCCTGTCTAGATATTTTCATCATCATCAGTATTTCTAATATCCAGAACTCTGTATAAGCCTTATGATAACAAAACATGCATTTAATCATAATTTGCATTTGATAGACTGGGAACCAAGAATAAATGTCTATGATTTGCCAAGTCCAGAAAGATTTGGATTCCACTCTACTGAGATGTTATTGACAAATATGACATTCAACTTTCTAATCACTTTCCAATCCTTACCGGCAATGCATGATGGATGAGTGGTGTTCTCCATATTCTTCCTGACTCAGAACAATGAAGGGCTGCTCCTGCCTGATGCCTCCAGCATCCATGCCAGTTCCAAATACTTTTGTCTGGTTTTCCAGTTGTTCAGCATGAAACTCAGGGAATGGCTCTGTTTCAATGGCAGTAATATCCACTTTCTTCTCAGCATTCTGTCCCTAAACCAGCACAGCAAGCCAGGAGAATCAATTAAGCACCTCATATCTGATTTGTACCAAGCTGGATTTTAAGTAACTCAGGCTACAGATTTGTATCCTATCAGCAACAACAAAAAGTTGTTGTTGTATTCGTAATATTTTGTATTACAAAAGTTGCGATTAGCAGAATGAAGTATCTTTGTTCATTTATTGCATGATCCATCCACTCTCAGGGAAACCACCCTTGGGAGAAAAGCAAAGAATAACACTGAACTGTTAGAACCCAAGAAACACAATGAAACTAGACCCTGGATTTCAATTCAGCATCCTGCCCACAAATACATCCTCTCTCAGCGACGCACAGAATGTCGGACTGCAGCATAACTTCCTTTATCTGAAAAGCAAACTCCTGTCATTCACCTGGCAGAAAAGCAGAGATTCTATATGATCTACTATAATGTGATCATGCTCCAGTGACGTTATCTATGGCATTTAGGAAGAAGTTTCAAGCTGGTACTTTAATACATCATTATCAGATGATCCAAAGCTTGTTGATTAACAACAAAAAGACTGAGATATTTTTTTCAAATAAATAATCAACCAATTTGACAACTGCCTGAGATGTGTTTAAAGTGTTTATATGTGATAGGACTGGCATTCGCTTCAGGGAAACGGAAGAAAAATAACTACTCAAGTTTTGAGTCAGAGGTTTCAGATTTTTTAAAAAATTAAATATGTTTCTAATGATCTTAAGGTGATTACTTATTTACTCCACCCAAACTTCTTTTTCAGATTTATTGGATTCCTCAGTAGATATTTAATAAGGGCTGGTTATATACATTTTCAATTCAAAGGTATGTTAATACACATCATTTAGTCATATCTTCTGGTTGTTCCATCCTAATTAAATATTATTAATTCTGATTAAGGAGTCAAGCTTCAAAGATGTGTTGTTACATTACATTCCAAAAATTGAGAAATAATCTATTTAGGATCTATCATGCTTGGATGGTAACAAAAATTATTGTTAAGTATCCCAGGAAAGTTACATGCATAGCAGAGACCAAACAATTGGCTTGATTAAATGTGTGCACTCTTAGCTTTCAAAATGGTTCCTTATTGATGCAATAAAAGGACTGGACAATATGTTTCCCTGTGGTCAAAGTTTAATTTGTTTAAAAAATGAGGTATATCATTCCTTAAACATTTACAAGTTTTAGTTAGTTATTATTTGTTTCATTTTCCTTTCTGTACTTTATATGTTTTTTGCTTCTTTTCTATTCTATTAAACCATTTTTAAAAAAGAGAGAGAAAAAAACAGTAAATATTAAATGGGGAAGAACAGCTAAATCTCTAGGTCTCATTAAATACTCTTCTATAAAGTATATTGCCATCCCCAAAATATAAACATATCAACATTTTAAGCAGCAAATACAGCAAATGGTCCCATGCCTTCTTCAGGGCCACAGAAATGGGAACTTGCAGACGATCACTTCTCTATAGTGTTAGCTCCAGGTCACGGAAGCAAAATGATTTTAATCAGCAACCACATAGATTTCGATCCTGTTGCATCCAGATATTGATTTATGTATGTATACAACTGTAGTCTGAAAAGGTTCCCAATGGTTTATAATACAACCATGTTGATAGACACATCTATATCTCCCAGAGACATGAATATAGATGTTTCTACTCTTTTTCAATGTATCCTTATTATCTATTTGATTTTATACTATAGAATATTTTGCACATCTGCAAATTTTATGAACATTATTTAGAAACAGAACCCTAGACAATAAGCTGTTAATGCAACTGTAATTGCCAAACAGAAAAGTGTTTTTTGATCTAGAAAAAGTGATTACTGCCAAACTTTGGGATTCACACAATGTTCTAAGTTAACAGCACTAAGCAGGACTGGGTAGGAATATTTAGTAACTGCCACTTCCTCATAAAGCCTTAAAAAACAGAAGCACTGGAACAATTTTGACATAAACAGAAGATAACATACAAAAAGAGGAAAAATACAAAGTACAAGCAGACACATTCTTTTTTTTCTCACTAACCATCACTCCCCCTTCATGGATCACTGCCTTGTCGTGGCAAAGGGGCTTGCGTAACTCAGTGAAGCCATGAGCTATACCGTGCAGGGCCACCCAAGACGGACAGGTCATGACAGAGAGTTCTGACAAAATGTGGTCCACTGGAGAAGGAAATGGCAACCCACTCCAGTATCCTTGCCAAGAAAACCCCATGGACAATGTTAAAAGGCTAAAAGATATGACGCCAGAAGATGAGCCCCTCAGGTCGGAAGGTGTCCAAGATGCTACTGGGGAAGAGCGGAGGGCAATTCCAAGTAGCTCCAGAAAGAGTGAAGCGGCTGGGCCAAAGCCGAAAGGACGTTCAGCTGTGGATGTATCTGGAAGCGAAAAGAAGGTCCGATGCTGTAAAGAACAATATTGTATAGGTACCTGGAATGTAAGATCTATGAACCAAGGCAAGCTGGATGTGGTCAAACATGAGATGACAAGATTGAACATCGACATCTTGGGAATCAGCAAATTGAAATGGACGGGAATGGGTGAACTTAATTCGGGTGACCATTATATCTACTACTGTGGGCAAGATACCCTTAGAAGAAATGGAGTTGCACTCATAGTCAATAAGAGAGTGGGAAAGGCAGTAATGGGGTACAACCTCAAAAACGACAGAATGATCTCAGTGCGTATCCAAGGCAAACCATTCAACATCACAGTAATCCAAGTCTATGCCCCAACCACTGATGCCGAAGAAGCTGAAGTTGACCGGTTCTATGAAGACCTACAACACCTTCTAGAACTAGCACCAAAAAAAGATGTCCTTTTCATCATAGGGGATTGGAATGCTAAAGTAGGAAGTCAAGGAGTAATCGGAATAACAGGCAAGTTTGGCCTTCGAGTACAAAATGAAGCAGGGAAAAGGCTAATAGAGTTCTGTCAAGAGAACAAGCTAGTCATAGCAAACACTCTTTTCCAACAACACAAGAGACGACTCTGCACATGGACATCACCAGATGGTCAATACCAAAACCAGACTGATTATATACTTTGCAGCCAAAGATGGAGAAGCTCTATACAGACAGCAAAAACAAGACCAGGAGCTGACTGTGGCTCAGATCATGAGCTTCTTACTGCAAAATTTAGGCTTAAATTGAAGAATGTAGGGAAAACCACTAGACCACTCAGGTATGACTTAGATCATATTCCTTGTGAGTACACAGTGAAGAATAGATGAATAGATTTAGAGGATTAGATTTGGTAGACAGAGTGCCTGAAGAACTATGGACAGAGGTCCGTAACATTGTACAGGAGGCAGCAACTAAAACCATCCCAAAGAAAAAGAAATGCAAGAAAGCAAAATGGCTGTCTGATGAGGCTTTACAAATAGCTGTGGAAAGAAGGAATGCGAAAAGCAAGGGTGAAAGGGAAAGATATAAGCAACTGAATGCAGATTTCCAGAGAATAGCAAGGAGAGATAAGAAGGCCTTCTTAAATGAACAATGCAAAGAAATCAAGGAAAACAATAGAATGGGGAAGACTAGAGATCTCTACAAGAAAATTGGAGATATGAAAGGAACGTTTAGTGCAAAGATGGGCATGTTAAAGGACAAAAAAGGCAGGGACCTAACAGAAGCAGAAGAGATTAAGGAGAGGTGGCAAGAATACACAGAAGAACTATACAAGAAAGATCTTAATGTCCCTGATGTCCACGCTGGTGTGATCACTGACCTTGAGCCAGACATCCTAGAGAGTGAAGTCAAGTGGGCCTTAGGAAGCATTGCTAACAACAAAGCTAGTGGAGATGACAGTATTCCAGCTGAGTTATTTAAAATACTAAAAGACGATGCTGTTAAAGTGCTGCACTCAATATGCCAGCAAGTTTGGAAAACGCAACAGTGGCCACGGGATTGGAAAAGGTCAGTTTACATTCCAATTCCAAAGAAGGGCAATGCCAAAGAATGCAATGCCAAACTATCGCACAATTGCACTCATTTCACATGCTAGCAAGGTTATGCTCAAAATCCTACAAGCTAGGCTTCAGCAGTACATGAACCGAGAACTACCGGAAGTACAAGCTGGGTTTCGAAGAGGCAGAGGAACTAGAGATCAAATCGCCAACATTTGCTGGATCATGGAGAAAGCACGAGAATTCCAGAAAAATATCTACTTCTGCTTCATTGACTATGCAAAAGCCTTTGATTGTGTGGATCACAACAAACTGTGGCAAATTCTTAAAGAGATGGGAGTACCAGACCACCTTACCTGTGTCCTGAGAAATCTGTATGCGGGCCAAGAAGCAACAGTTAGAACCAGTCATGGAACAACCGATTGGTTCAAAATAGGGAAAGGTGTACGACAAGGCTGTATACTGTCACCCTGCTTATTTAACCTATATGCAGAGTACATCATGAGAAATGCCAGGCTGGAAGAATCACAAGCCGGAATTAAGATTGCAGGGAGAATCATCAACAACCTCAGATATGCAGACGATACCACCCTAATGGCAGAAAGTGAAGAAGAACGAAAGAGCCTCTTGATGAGGGTGAAAGAGGAGAGTGCGAAAGCTGGCTTGAAACTCAACATTAAAAAAACTAAGATCATGGCATCTGGACCCATCAATTCCTGGCAAATAGAAGGGGTAGAAATGGAAGCAGTAACAGACTTCATTTATTTGGGCTCCAAGATCACCACAGACGGAGACTGCAGCCATGAAATTAAAAGACGCTTGCTCCTTGGGAGGAAAGCTATGGCAAGCCTAGATAGCATATTAAAAAGCAGAGACGTCACCTTGCCGACAAAGATCCGCATAGTCAAAGCTATGGTTTTTCCAGTAGTAATGTATGGCTGTGAGAGCTGGACCATAAAGAAGGCTGAGCGCCAAAGAATTGATGCCTTTGAACTGTGGTGCTGGAGAAGACTCTTGAGAGTCCCCTGGACTGCTAGGAGATCAAACCAGTCAATCTTAAAGGAAATCAACCCTGATTGCTCATTGGAAGGATCGATAATGAAGCTCAAGCTCAGATACTTTGGTCACCTAATGCGAAGAGAGATCTCTTTGGAGAAGACCCTGATGCTGGGAAAGATTGAAGGCAAAAGGAAAAGAGGACGGCAGAGGATGAGATGGTTAGATAACATCACTGAAGCAATGAGCATGAAACTGAGCAAACTCAGGGAGGCAGTGAAGGACAGGAAGGCCTGGCGCGATATGGTTCATGGGGTCACGAAGAGTCGGACACGACTTAACGACTAAACAACAACAATAAACCATCACTCACCAAAGGCAGAGAAAGAAACCAATATACAAAAATAAACCAATCAAACATCTTTTGTTGAAACAGTAACTAGTTAAGAATCAGAAAACAGAGGGCAGGATTAAATGGATAGTTTTCAATATGAAAGGAAGCACACTGTGGGTTCCACATTAAAAATATTCTAGACATTAATTCATTATGGTGAGGAAGCCAAAGCTCCTTGCAATATTGTAATACTTAATTATTGAAGGTTATGACAGCAAGAATAAAAAAGTCCAAAAGAATCTCTCTCTATGGCACTTTTGCTGCAGAATGGCTGATAAAACTCACTAATTCATCTCCTGTGTACATGCATACACTAACACCCTGAGCATCAGATATAGAGAATTAGCTCTTAACAGGTCCCTTAATCACCCAAAAAAGAGATCTCAGGGATCCAGCAGAAAGTCAGTGCAGAATAAAGCAGCAAATAATAATAATAATAATAATAATGGGACAAATTTAGAATTACAAATGTTTTAGAAAAAGATTGAGAACAACAAGTAGAAGTATTGTCAATAGTTCTGGTTGCCCAAACTAAAAAAAATACTGAAGGGCAATGAAGAACCTACTCCCTATTTTCTAAAAGTTTGTTTTTAAGTGTTCAGTTTGAAAGAAATCTTGTTTCTAGAATCTGTGCTGTAACAATACCCTTTGTAGATGTACCATGTCTTGGTAACGTGTTATTTGCCATTAGACGGATAACTGTAAAAAAGGGCATCATGGCCCATTTTGTTCTAACAGAAGAGGCAACTGTTAGCAACTTTCTACCATTCTAGGAATGGGTAACTGGGGACTTATTACATCCACAAGAAGTGTTCACATAATATGCATTCATATTTTTGGACCCACAGATCACAATGCATCTTTGGGTCTTTCATAAACAAAAGTTTTAAAGAGGGAAAACTCCTGCTTAACCCTTTTCTGTCAAGTATCAATAGCAGGGAAGGCTTGCAGAAGTTCTTCCCCTATGCAATATAGCTACTCCTCTCTGAGCGCAAACACACCAAGGGACAGATAAGCAGCTGAACATCATAAGGCAAGAGGCCTGTACAAACTTCTGCCGCTCAAACAATTTTAAGGAAAAAAGTTTTAAGGAGAACCCTTTGTCCCTTTCCTTATTCATAAGAGAATGTCAGCTGGCAGAGGAAATAACACTGATGCTTGATTACTTGCCCAGTTCAAAAAGGTGACTCATTAAAAAAAAACACCAAACAAATAAGCAACTGTTCAGACTTCATGGGACATTTTCCCTTACAACAATCAGCTGGTTACAGTAGAATATCAACACATAGTTCACAGCACTCAGAAATACTGCTGGGGGCGGGAGAGGGGGAGAAATTGTCCTATCCACACAAGACACACTAGCTGCAGTACCTGGAAAGTTATTTTGGGTCCCAACTCTTTCCTTTCCTTTCCATGATCCTGTATGCGTCTCTGATTCTGTTGTACTGAGCTAGGCTCCGTGGCAACCATACCACTGAAGTAGCTTTTTGATTCCTTGCCTCCAATTGCTGCCTCTTTCCCTCTGGTGATCTAGAAAGCAAAGGGAAGATCTGACACATTTTTATTCTCCAAGGCCGCATGCCTAAATTAGCAGTCCAGGTACGTAACAGAATAGCAGATACAGAAACATCTTTCTGCACTCTGCTTCTCACATATTACATGCACACAGAGCCTACAATTATTTCTCCTTACCTGGTGGTTTGACAGCTCTTTTCTGTTTCCTTGTGTTGTTCCTGCCTGTGCTGAGATGGCTCCTGTTGGCTGGGTTGTTCTAGCAGGGCCCTTTTTGCTCTGAGGTAGCAAGGAAGACAGAAATCCTCCTCGGGCCTGTAGAGAGTGTGCAGTGCTCCTTTGGCTGCATGTCAAGTCACTAAAGGAGATGCAGGGAGTGGTGGCGGGGAGACAAATTAAAGGCAGTGAACCCTAAATCTCCACACTAACATAAATTCCACTTTCCAAAAGAATTTGCATGTGTGTCACACAATGTTCATTTTTAAACAAAGGGTCCTTGAACTACCCTTCCCCAATCTGGGGTTGTTCAGAAACATTATGGTTCCAATTTTCAGAATTCCCACTCTTGCATAGCTAACCAGCTGAGAATTTATAGCATTATAGTCCCAACATTTCTAGAGGCATCCAGTTGGGGGATGCTTTCTTACATCAAATGCATTTAACCACTCATGAAGACTTAAAACAAAGTATGCTCCAGAAGTGATTTAAAAAAAAAGAGAGATACCTAACCATCAGTTCTATAAGAACCTGGGATGCCAGGGGACGGGAGGAGGAGGAAGACAAACAATAGTTTTCAAATGTTTGCTATCCTTCTCTTCCATCATGCCTATCTAAATCTCTAGGCAAGCTGGCTGTCTAAGTAAATCATGCAAACAATTCTAAAAGGTCCAAGATTTCTCTGGGTAATCCAACAGTGTGCCCACTGACTGGCCTCTCAAATACACTCACAGCTCTGAGTCCCCCAGATGGTCCATGTTGACCACATATGAAGGAAGCTTATGATGAAGCATCAAATCATCCTCCTCCTCCTCCTCCTGCTGCTGTTCCTCTTTTTTCATATGGGAGTACTCTGCTTGCAAAGCAAACAACTAGAAAAAAAATGGGGGGGGGGTAGAGAATAAAGAATTGAACTGCTTTCCCGCTATATGAATGCAGACATATGTATACCTTGTATTACTCATTAATTTCAAAACAGCAGTTATATTAGCACAACCTGTTAGGCAGGACTCTTAGTTTATCAAGCTACAACATGTGCAGCATGCACAAGCAAGCCTACAAGCCACGAAGGAACATTTTTATTTGATTCATTCAAACAATTCAGGATGGTCTAACAAACATTGCTTTAAATCTGGTTTACAAATCCTGACTTGTTTAATACTTAATCCTAGTCCATGTTATTGCCAAGCTATTATTTCATAGCTTTTCTAACTACTTATGTAATGAAGGGACTGAACAACACAAACACTTTGCTTATTTAGATAGGGATTATTTAACTTAGGCTCCTGTCTCAAAGTTACATGTGATCTTAGCTAAAACTTACCTTTAGTGCCAGAACTGGAAAACAAATCTTAATATACAGGTGCCATTCTTACCTTTTGACACAGGATTTCATTTTTTTCTTGCAGGATATTGTTCCGCTGACATTCTGCTTCGAAGTTCAGAATCACTGGCACAGGTAACAAAGGTTAAGGATGAAGAAACTTAAGACACTTACAGGATTCTTTCCTTTGTGTATGCACCAAACTTGAAGTACTTTCCAAAGCCATTCTAAGATTTTTTGGGACTTATCATAACTTTTCCTTCTCTAGTGCTGCTCTTGCCCTATGAAATAACACTCCCCCCAAGGTCCAACATTAAAAACTTGTCTTTGTGAGTTCTTTTGGGCCAGGGCAATTTGTGATCCCACCTGAATACTATGGTTTCTCAAACGGTATAGCCAGAATTACACTTAGCTGGGTTTCTAGCATACAGCTCTAGCATGGTGGTGTGATGGATGATCGATCATCTGAATGATGAGAAAATACAGTGGTACCTCGGGTTACGAATGCCTCTGTTAACGAGCTTTTCGGGTTACGACCAGCTCCGGCCGCAAAAATTTACCTCGGTTTGAGAACTCCGCCTCAGGTTACAAACCGGATCCGCGGCCATTTTCCCTGCTGCCACGCAGTCGCGGCTTCCTGTGGGCGAGATCACAGTAGCAAGGAGACGTTCGGTGAGGCTTGTGGTGTGTTTTGTGGCGTTTTGGAAGGTTCAGAGGGCGGAACGGATTAACCATATTTACACTGAACCTTATGGGGAAATTTGCTTCGGGTTGCGACCAATTCGGGTTGCAACCAGAGTCACAGAACGGATTAAGTTCGTAACCCGAGGTACCACTGTATATTAATCCATTCGTTACAGCAGCAGCTGTGCCAGAATAGTAAGCTGATTCCTAATGCCCTCATAAAGAAATAAATAATAATTGCCACTTTCTAACAAAAAAAGAAGTGAAAGAAAACATGTGCACAGAAGATGTAGTTGCTTCAGGCTTACAATTATTCTTCCACATGAAAAAAGGATATGCATGCACTGAAATAAAACACTGAGGAAGTTATGTAGAGAAACAATGAAAACGTCTACCCACTGACGGGAAAAATACATAGCAAAGATAGGGTTTGCATCTGGATTTGGGATAAAAGGCAGAACAAACCAGTCCTTCCATTCAGTCTGATTTTGAAGTTCAGAAGCTTGTTTGAGAAAGAACTCCTGTATCTTGTCATTTCTGTTTGTCTAAAATTTACAAAATACAAAGAGGTTCAGATATCACTTTTTTTTCCCCACAGCAGCAGCTGCTCAGTTTTCAGCAGCTGAAAATACAGATTTCACAGCTCACTAACAGAATAATAAGAGTAACTTTCCCACTAAGCCACACAGCCACTTTTGAAGAATTGCATGTACCATGTTTTTACAGAGAACCTATTTTTTAAACTATCCTTATTTGGAAGCAAGCATACCAAGTTGACACAGACCTGCACAGCATGAATGAGATAATACCGGTATAAACTGATTTTCAGCTTGTTCACTGTAGGTCGATACATATCCTCCAGTCGACTGAAAAGGCGTCTGTCGAGATAACTCCAGTACTCTCGAAGGGCAGCTAGATCATAGCTGTGAACAAACTGCAGAAGCTGGTCCACTATCTTGTCCACCTAATGAGAAAACCCCCAAAGTAACAATTCTGGTGTGTGTAACCAATACTTCAGTCGCCAAGAATAACCACAGCAATGATTAGAGGGTACAATTATCTGTCATGGGATAAAGGAGAGAAGGAAAAAATCAAAGTTATGTATGCTTGACTAAGATTTTCCATGCAGATGTTTGTTTCCTTTATAGAAACAAGACTCAAATATATATAATTAAAGTACATTTGACAGGGTTTAATAGGTCAGGGCAGCAGCCCATATTAAAGGGGCAGCATACTAGTACATACGTGGCTGTCTCTATTACCCAACTTCATATGGACAAATTTGTTCTGATCCAGATATATTTCTCTGTTTCCTCTCCAAAAACATTGAGGGTCAGGTAGTTAGCCTGGCTAAGGAGAAATGTATCTTATGAGACACTTGTGCAACATTAAATAAATGGTTAACAGGGATTAGCATCCTTCTGTTAACTCCTTTCCATATACATTTTTTGAGTTATATTTAAGACTCTTTGATGGTCCATATCCAACATAGCTTTAGCCTACTCAAAAGCCAAGGCAATTAAAAATTGTCCTGACAACCTACAACATCAAAGATATTTCCAATTTTTTTGTTCCAGGATGAAATATAACCATACAGGAGTATCAAGAATGCAGCTGAAAAGATATGTCTCAAATTCCAAATGAGGCAATCCATTATTTGAGATAACAAGATGCACTGGAAACACATCCAGGGACCCAGCATGCAGCTCTTAAAATGTTTGACTGAATAGCTCCCAGCAACCTGAAATCTTTATAGTGACAGAGCTGGGGGTCACACAACATTTGGCTGATTGTTTTAGATTTGAAAAAATTAACAGCAAGTGGCATGTAACTGAATATTAAAAACAGGTAAGGAAGCTTAGAATAGCCCTGGGACATCTTTGGTAACTATCTGGAACAATGCTCATTTGCTCCCTTCAAACACTGAAAAGTACCTCTAAATTATAACATTCTGATTTATTCTCCATCTGTATTTAACTCTCTGAGAAGACCATAACTTTTGTTTGATATAATTTGTAGCCAATTTTTCTTCTTTACAGTGCTCTTTCTCAGGTCAATTTCAGCTATAAAGGAAAGGGTCACGTCACTGGCCTATGAGTAGTGTAATAATATATAGCATCATTTGTTATCTGCTAAAACCAGTGCAAACAGGAAAGAACACCTCATTTTAAAAAGGGACTTGGAATAGAACACAGAAAGAAGAAGGGAATATAGAAACATTAACTATAATGATGTGCCACTTTTCTCCAGACAAGAGTTCCATCTGGCCTTTGAGTCTTGTGCCAAGAGGGCTGCACTCCAAAAATTAGTTGGTAGGATCAGGAGAAAAATATATTTTATTTCGTTTACTTTTGCCATTTTCGATTACTTTCCAATCGTGTGTTTCATAATTTTCCACTTCTGTCAATTAAAAAAATGACAATTTGGTAACAAGCATTCCATAAATTGGTGAAGAGCTGGCCGAGACAGTAAGATTGGAGCCCAGGAACTGAAGAGATGAATAGGTACAGTTATGGGTTGGGTGCCTGGTTTTTCTTAATTTTATTTCATTCTTTCATTCTTTTCTTTTTGCATTGGTTTTATTGTTTGTGTTTTTAATCACTGTTAGCCAACAGTGTTGTGTGCCACAAGATGGATGGCTATATAGATCTTTTAAATAAATAAGTAAAAATAATTTTAAAAGATCTATCATGACTGCACCCTGGCTTTTAAAGCATTTATTTCAGGAATTACACGCATCCCTGAGGCTCCTGATTATGCATCTCTGTCCAATGAAACAATCAATTTAATAGCTGTTAAACTTTTTATGAGATAGATCTGGGCTGAGTCTTTTTCGACTGATAAGTATTTCCAGTGACAATTATTTTATTTCAGTTGATAATCTATTGGGCAGACTCAATAATAGAAAGACATGCTATATATAAACGTCAACGTCTCAATCTAACTGGGTGCAGGAGGGATAATCCGCGATGCCTACGGACTACCGCGGTTACTCAGTTTTGAAAGAGATGCACTCTACACATGCTCTTCGTCTCCCGTCCTGGTTCTGAAGAAGAGCTGCAAGGGACTGGATGCCTTCTAACGAAGGGGAAGCTCATCCAAAAATCTTTTCAACCAACCCTTGCTCAAAGGTAGGCCCACCCGGCCAGGAACCGCTGTTCTGGCAAGACGCTCAGAATCCCGGGGCAGACTATTTTCACAGCAAAGCCCTCTCTGTTCCCGGTTCTTGCGGAGGCGAATCAGCGTGCAAAGGAAGAGCGGGGAAGGGGCGTTATGGAGTAAATGCCCTCCCCATCATCTAAGCCTCCTCAAACCAGCCCAGGCCTTTCCTCCCTGCAGTCCTCACCCGGAAGCCTTTCTCCTTGTCTGCCTTGATCTCCGCGTCCAGTTGTTTCAGCGTGCCGGTGAAGCCACGGAACAGCAAGTATTCCCGCACCAGCTCGTCGACGCGCTCCGCCGCAGCCGCCATCGCGCCGCCGGTTCACGGGGGAGACGGAGAGACGCCCGCAGCTCCGCGCACCGCCCCACGCTCGCCCGCTCCTCCTCCTCGCTCCGCCCCTGTGGGTTTTTCCCTTCGCCGCCCATCTTTTTGTTGCAAACCAATGTTGGCTTTTTTTTACAACTTGTGATTTGCTTTGTGTAGAAAACTGAGGCTGAGTCTTAAAGCAGATTATACTCAATGATATGCTGAAAAGACGTTCGTTCATTTGGCTGAGAACTGGCAGCTCTGTTTGGTAAAGAAAACTCGTGATTTTGGCACAACCCTCCGTATTTCAGTTTTAGCTTAGATGTCCCCCTCATTAGGTTACCTAGCTAAGAATGTGCTATTATTACACATTGCGTATGTAAATAAAATAAACCTTCCTGTCGGGTGGATAGACCCGTATTATGGATGAACTCATCAACTTCATTACCTACCCTGTTATTTTAATGTTTTTTTGAACATGCACATTCAGGGCTTTTTTAAGGCAATTGTTCGGGAGCCCTATATGGAGCGGGGTGGGGGTCATTCTAAGCCTCTCAGTATTGGCCGTGTATTCAGTATTTTTCATCCAAAGCAACAAAACTAAATAGATAAAATATAACAAAAAGAATTCAGTCTTCCCACACACTACCAATTACTGGGTTATTGACTGCAACTGACAAAAACAGTGCAGAAAAAATGAGATACAGCAAGAAATTGGGGGTCGTACTTGAATGAACATTCACTCTCTGGACTTCTCAGTCTTAAAAAGATTCTGCTAGTATTGCTATATGAGTACGTACATTAAAATCGAAATCAAGTTTTTAACAAGGCAGCCTTCAGGATTTGTTGGATTAGGGTTGCAGATGGCTACTATAGACCATGTTCTCCATCCACTTAAGGGAGACTTACAAAAGCAGAAAATGAACCACCAGTACAATTTCAAGAGAGGAAGCCATACCATGTGTGTACTGTAGTGACCTTAGGTCAGTGTTGTCCAAACTTGGCCACTTTAAGATGAGTGGACTTCAACTCCCAGAATTCCCCAGCCAGCCATGCTGGCTGGGGAATTCTGGGAGTTGAAGTCCACTCATCTTAAAGTGGCCAAGTTTGGACAACACTGACCTAAGGTCAACATTTATTGCAGTTAATTATACAGTTTCAATCCGCAATACCCATCATAACCTACCATTACAGTAGTTTGTTACTGGTACCAGACTATTTCTCAAGTCAGCACCAATACCTGGCTAAAAACAAAATTCACCCCACACTTTAAAATGAAATCACTTTCTGTGAAGTAGAATGCCTGGAAATATTCCCTTCTTTAAAAAAGAAATTGCATTCCTACACATTTGATATATACTTGCTCATTTATTTAATCTAAATGTGGGCATTATGGATAGTGTTCTTAGAATCTGTAAACTTAGTTCAAATCTTTCAGTACCTCCGCAAAAAGTGAACTACCATCACGTGGAGAACGCAGGAGGAGGAACTGTTTATCACTATTAGAAACTTGCAGCAGCCAAACTTCTTTTCTTAAAAAAATTAGGGCGGAGTAAAAGTAAATCCCTCCTTCAGTCTGAGAACTGGGTAGGTTTCCATACACCCGATATTTGTTTGAAGTGGATTCTCAGTTGCTTTGTTACTACAAGCGAGTAGCTCCGGTTTAAACTAAACATGGAGAGTGCACCATCCTTATTTGCGACGCGAAGGTATAGAAATCGCCATGAGCTTAAATTACAGTGTAAAAACAACCCCGGATCCTAACAGATGCATAATATATGATAAACGATACACGAGTCAGATCCATTTCTCCTCCAGGACTCTGAAATCTCCAGTTTCTCTAACTACTCGCTCCGCCTCTGCTTATCTTTCCCGCGTTTTTGTTACCATTTCCGGCATCAACTCTATCAGAATCTCTTGCTTAATATCAGTGTCTTCCTATTGGCAGTTGGCGAGTTTTCCTGCGTTGGGATTGGTCCTGTGTCATACGCCGCTAGGTTAATGCTATGGTGAGAGCGTGTGCAGGATGATGGGTGGGCTGTATGTTGTTGGTTGCAAGGAGGGATGGGCGGCAGGAGTTGGGAGTAACGAATGAGTGAGTCGTGTAACGCTGACGGGTGTTAGCTTCTTTCTGTCGTATTCCAGGGCCGAGTCTGTAAAGGGAACGAAGAGCGGGGAGTAAGGAACTGGGAGCATAAAGTGGGGAAGGAATTGCACTCCTAAGAAAGGTTAGTCAGGCAGGTTGACGCTAGAAAAAGATGGTGAAATTTCTCTAAGGGGAGTTTCTGCAAAAGGGGGAAGGGACAAACCCGGAGAATGGCTGGATGCCGACGGCGGTAGATAAGTAGAGTGGCTAAGTGGCTGTGCAGATAACAGAAAGAGCAGTACGTTTCCACCACTTTTATCTTTTTGAAGTCAGGAGGGACGAGGTTACTTGTAGTTTGAAAATCGTGGAAAAAGCAAGCTGAGAAAATGACAAACGCTGCTATTTCAATACCAGGGATATTCACAGTTGCCATGTCAGTTCATTGGTCCTTTCAACTTGTATATCCAGTAGCAATAACTCTGGGGATTCAAGGGAATAAATCTTAGATCTTTTGCATGCAAAGTGTATGGCTGACCAGTATATGAACTATTAACCCCCACCCCCTTTTTAAAAATGTCCTAAATACATATTGAATCAGAAGCAAGCAATATTTCCCTTTCAATAAGACAATATCAGAGCAAAAAATGTGTTGGACCCAACTGAAGCTGCTAGGTGCTTTCTATTGCCAAATACCAATCAAATAACAATTGGAAGCCTATTAGCAAGAGAGGAATGCTATTGCACCTTCCCAAGAGGTGTGTACTTCTTCCAGTGTTTTGGATATATTTTGTAATATTTTGCCATTTTAACTAGTAGCCATAAATAGCCTTATTCTCCATTAATTTATCTAAATCATGTTTAAACCATTCATCTGAACAAATATCATAGACATATTCATCGACTGAATATGTAGGGAGGATGATTCCTGTAGTCTTTCTCACTATAGTAAATAATTTCTGTTGGTTAAAGAATGAATATTCTGAGATACAGAGGGAACCCTTAAAGTATAAAAGGACATGTCTAATTCTGAAATACCATCTATGTACTTTTAAGTCTCAGTATCCCCTTTGTCATAAATTAAATAATAAAAATATTACATGCATTTCAAATTTTCAGGAGACGTTTGCAGTATCTGTTCCCACTGTTATTGAACTAAAAATCTTATAATAATCTGCATTTATTATTGTATATAATAGGCCACTTCTGGCATCTCCATGTGTTTTATTACAACAAACCTTATTCATAGCTGTTGGACAGATAACCATACTTATATAAATAAATGTTCCAGGCATAAAATTTTGTGAGGTCAAATAATGTTAAATTTGAGAAATAAGGAAAAACCCTGACTTGAGTTCTAGCTGGTTTAGTTCTAAGAGCTCACTTGTTTTATATTGTAATAAGACATGACCAACATCCCTCCACACAAATCGATAGCACTTTTCTTAGAACACAAATTGACCACTGTACAGTTCTAAGCACATTACCTGTGTATGTCTCTCTCTCAGTTCCATCAGATTTCCACCTCAGGCATACAGAATTGCAGTCAAAGGAGCTGGGCAGAGGTTTCATGTAGGACTAGAAGAGTGGACTTCAGGCTGGGACTCTTCTTGTTTTCATACTTTACTTCAACAGCAAACGTACATAAGTATTGAAGCTGGCAGCACATTTCTTGTTACTTTTGGGTCAAAAGTATAGGCTAACAGCACGATTGTCCTCAAATCCATTTACTGAGTGACATTGGGCCAATTAATGCCTATCTGCCTAATTTAGCTAATGAGATTTTATATAGAGTCTGTGTGTCATCTTGAGCTCCCTGACAGAAATGCTGAATTTAAATAGAATTTAGTTCTCAGACAGCAGCTGACGTTCCTTTATTGTGTCGTGCTGTGGATGGAAGTTTATACGATGGAATATTTCTTCATAAAAATAATTTCCTGTACATAACATTAGAAGGATTATAATATGCAGGTAGTCCTAATATGCTAGTATGCATAGTACTGGTAGGGTAGCCCCCTCACATTTGGCTGACTTCCTGTTTAGCCACCTATATTTTATCATCTGTATGAGCACAGCCTGTATGACTTTTTTTTTAATTTATTGTCTTGTGCAAATCAAGAAAACTGAGTTAATTGATCAGACCTTGAGTAAGTGTGTCAGGTAAATATAGTCTCGAGGTCTTCATCTGCAGGCTGTATTTATTTGTTGCTAAATTATATTAGGTGCTCTAGAGAAAATACTCTCAAAACAATGTACCATAAAAACAAAATCAATACAAAAACGTAATAAAAGAACAGATAAAACATTTTAAATCAGCAGAGACAAAACATACAACACAGCAGAACAAAGAATTAATAGTTTTGAGTTTTTTGCCAAGTGCCCCCCAAAATAACACACATGTCAGGCAGACCTCAAACTAGGGGACTACTAATGAAAATGCCCATTCCTGAGCACCTCTCTCAACGTGTGAAGGGACCCAATACAGGGCATCTAATAATCTTGGAGCTTGGGTAGAAATATACAAGAAAATGTGCTTCATTCAATACTGTTGTCATCCCAAGCTGCAAAGTTCTTTCTAGGTTAACGACAGCAGTTTGGATTAGGCCTGAAAACAATCTGAGGGCCATTAAAAATGCTGCAGTACAAACATAAAATGGTTCCCATGCTCAGTTCTGGATAATATTTGGGCAGCATATTTTGCACTTACAGGTTTTCAGACTGTCTTTAAGGGCATCCCCTTGTACAACACTTAACAGTATTCTAAAGAGGTTACTAGTTCAAGGAGAGCAAGCAATTTGTTTCCAGATACAGCATAACTGATGACAATGCAGATATAGTTTCAACATCCAAGATACACATTTCTGGGTAAGAAAATCTTTACTTATTTAATTCTCAGGCTTCTCTTAGATGACATGTGCACAGACTAGTGAAAGAGTTATGAATCTTATATATAATAAGGACATGTTATCAGTAAGGGAGCAAAAAGACAAATAGATTACCTAAACATAATTTATTAAGCAAACTCAGAATTGACAGCCTAACCATGTGCCATTAGCCATTTCCCCACCAGCAACATACAATATCTTTTAGCACCACCCAGCCATTATGGAGACTATAGAAAGTCTCATTACTGTTATATCAGCACCAAGGTGGTTGGATGTATCTAGAACAGGGGTCACCAGACTCTTCAGCTGATTGACCCCTTCATGAAGTTTCAAATTGTTCATCTACTCCCAAACATTTATTATATGAAAATTTAATAAATACTACTTTAATATTACTATGAATAATAATAACAACGGTAATGGATAGTCCCATTGACCCTTGAGGGTCGGTTTGATCATTTTGGGGAACCCTGCTCTAGAAGTTACTTGTGGGAAATGGCTGTAATCAATGAATGAGAGTGCCAGTCGATTTCCTGCCTTATTTTGCTCCTCCAGAGATTTTGCTGTTCTTCATACTGCTGCTCTGAATATCTCCCAATGTGCAGACTTTGGTAGGACTATCAGATTTTCATTGCAACAGTCCAATCACAATATGAAAACAAAAGACTGGTATCTCTTTTCTTTCATCTGGTGGTCATTTGGATTTTTGCAGTGCAGATAAAACAGCTCTAGATTTTGCATTAGAAACAGACTAGGTTAGCTGCACTTAAATCCAATTACTTCTCCCACTGAGCAATGAGAATTAAGACCAACTAACTTTGTCTGTTTACTGTTCTTGTGAAAAGGTGTTGTTGGTTTCTGCATAAAAATGCTGTAAAATAGTACAACCAAATGCTTTTTTTAGGGCAGTTGGTAGTGGTCATATCCTACTTGGTCCACAGCTTGTAACAGTCCAGATTCAGGACATGCTGCCAGGTCTGAGTGTTTTAAGAACAAACACAGCTGAGACACAAAGGAGAATCAACTTTCTCACAAAAAGTGAGAAAAGAAAACTTACACAGAAAGAAGGTTGCTAAAAAAAAACAAAAAACCCCCAGGCTTTTTGTGTTTTTCAATCTGTGACATTTTTAATATTGCAGGCAGGTTTACACATTTAAAATGCATATTTCTGTTACTGAATGTCCTAACAAGTTATAATTTAATTATCAGTATGCAGAATGTTTTTTCCTCTAATACCCCCCATTAACCTTGCTATACTGCATTGAAAGATTTCTTATAGATGTGAAATGAGAGACGTCATCAGGGATGACTTTCTCTAAGGTTTTCATGCAACATATTTCTAAGTGAGTCTTTCGTAATACAGAAGCATAGAAGACCTCACAACCTCTTAAGGTAGGCATACTGTTAAGTGACAGTGGAACTGCTGCCTTCGTCCACTGACCTTAGTCCTGCGTTTTCTGAGTTGCCAGGTGGCACTGAACAACATATGTCAATCTGCATTAAATATTACACAGTGACAATTAGCTGGAGCTGCATAAGGAGTCAATGCAGTTATGTTAAAGTAATCCTGTTGTTAAAGCACTGGGGTAGATAATTTGGCATCAAGGTATAACAATAAATAAAATGAAGAGATATTAGGATGGGGTAAAGTTAAGTACTTTGTCCTTAATAACAGTGAAATTGTTGAACATGTTTATAAAACTGCAATATTGTACTGTACAACTGTATTTTCATCTATTTTTGGCCAGCTCACCTAAATATAAGCAATTAAAATTAATTTTGATCTGTTTTGCTCCTAGGGATGGTATAGAATTTATACAGCAAGAAACAATAGGTTTCACATTATGCACGTCTTAGTTTGATTTATCACTGGCAATACAAAGTTACTTCTTAAGTGGGTAACTAGCATTGGCGTTATCTTTCAGCTTTTGATGGAGATATCTGGAGACTGTAGCACCCCGTATGTCAGAGTGACTCCTAAATACCATACTCGTCTGCAGGGTCCAGAGCCACAAGTGGGCAAAAGACGCTTATCTCAGGCACGTCATAGAGCCACTTTGGCCGGACTCTTCAACAACTTACGAGAAACTGTATTTTCACAGCAAGAAAATTCTGCCTCAAAGGTACAGAAATAAATATGTGAGTCTCCGAACATGAAAAAATCTAAATATTACTAAGTATTATTCTTGCTATAATGTTCACATGTTCTTACAGTTGTTCTTTTTAAATTTCATCTATGAAAATAAAGCTGTTATGGAAGTTTGGTTTAGTGTTTGTTCCAGTTTTGTCTGTAAATGTAGGGAATTGTTCTCTGTGTGCTTGAACTGTATCACTTAATTAGAGCAGGCAATCTTTTTAGTCAAGAAGTACATACCACAGGAGAATGCCAACTCACAAAAAACCTGCCATGATGGACATGGCCAATCACAAACCATCCATTTACTGAAAGGAATCCCCAGGTTTCTTTCCTCAGTGCCAAAACATTGCTGCAAATAAATAATGTTAGAGGTGAATGCTTTGCTTTGCAACATGCTAGCTTCTTATTTAATCTTATTTAGGAGAACAATCATTTTTTATGATTATGGCATGGAAGTTGATGGACACCAAGAGTCCTTCTTTTGACTTAGAGCTTTGAGCCAGCAAGGTGTAAAAGGGCAGAGCTTTGGTTTTTCTGCTGCAACCCCATCTTGATTTTCTTGACATCTCCCCTCCCCCACAGGTGGTGTTGAGGATACATATATAGATTTTTACTTCGTTCAGTTTGGTAGCAAATCTGTAGCAAAAGAGTATCTGCTTCCAATCAGATCATCTATTAGATCTGCTAAAAGCCACAGGTGGAGGAGTCTGCATGTGCCCAGACTTCAAATTCCTACTTATATATAGGACTCTCCAAAATTGCAATGTGGCTCAGATTTTTGACACCAAATTTGTTTTTTATAAACTGCTTTGAAACTCCCTGTTAGAAAGCATTCACTTACTTTATTTCCATAATCTACTACATTGTGCAGTCTTTCCCTGCTTCCTAATGGAAGCCTCTTTCCCAAGTGAAGTCTTCCACCTGTTCTTTCCTGGTACTTCTTTACTAGGTAAGGTATCCACACCCTCTCTTCCTATTTATTGTTCAGGACCACATTCAGTACTCTAAGTAGAGGAAGGTTGACCTAATCTGTGATGGCAGAGAAGCATAATCAAGGAATTATTACTGGCATTGGCTGTAAAGGCACTATGGCAGCCTGGCTGAAGCCTCGTCCACCTTGCACCATAATACTTTATGTAAAGGACTCTTTGACAAAAAGAAGTGGTTTGATTCACTGTGTGCGATGTGGAACATTGTATGGAAGTAAGGATTTATGAATCAGTCTCTTTCTGGTCCATGACAATTTTATATTATCTTAATTTATAAGCCTGTTTCATCCTGTTTTGGTGTCTCATTTTGTATTTTTGAAAAAATCATATTTAAATCTATTATGAACAGTTATAGCATGCACAATACATATTGTACATATTTTATTCTAAAATACAAATGGTCACACCATGAACAAAGCATGACTGACTTACCCAATGCACTTAACACAACAAATTTAACAAACAATTAAAAGAAAAACATGTTAGGAAAACAAATATGTACCAGGGCACAAGTATATATTATAATATGTTGCTGAGATGATTGAGGTACGTGCAAAGTAAAAGCAAAAACTTAGATCTGTGAAAGATAACTACAGTGGTACCTCGGGTCACAAACGCATCTGTTCACGACCAATTTAGGTCACGAACAGTACCGTTTGCAAAATTTTGCTTCTGTCTGCGAACTCCGCATCGGGTGACGAACAGGATCCGTGGCCATTTTCCCTGCCGTGACACATGGTCATGGCTTCCTGTAGGGAGGCGGACTCTCCCTCCAAGCAATAACCGCCTCCCCACCCGCCTTCCTGTCCTCCATGCCAGAAGTCGCCTCGAGCAAGGTTAGCGTTCTCTCTCTTCGTATTGCACTGTACTGTATTTTGTTTCATATTTTTGTGGTTTAAAAAAAAAATACATATGGTTCAGAACGGATTAACCGTAATTACATTGAACCTTATGGGAAAATTTGATTCAGGACGCGACCAAAATCGGTTGGTGACCAAATTCGTAGAGGTCAGAACGGATTAACCGTATTTACATTGAGCCTTATGGAAAAATTTGATTCGGGTCATGACCAATTCGGGTCGCGACCAGAGTCGCGGAACGAATTAAGTTCGTGACCCGAGGTACCACTGTACTTCAGAGACCTCACCTTTATATTGAAAGAATGATTAAAGTTTAATGAAGACACTATTTTTTTCTGATATAGATACCTAGTTCTTCCCCAAAAATGAGGTTTTCTGGGGAAATGAAATACATATTAAACCAGCTCAGAGCTTTTATACAGGTATACCATCAGTAATCTGTCTTCTCAAGCTGTTTTCAAACCTCTTGCTTCTCAAATGGTAATCTGCCTTCTCGTTGACTTATTTATTATAAGGTATTAGTAGGTACATGAGAATACTCTGACTGCCATACAGCAAGCTACATTTTACTCTTTTCACATGGATTTTGATTGCATGTTTCGTGATGATTTTCACATGGGAGAGCTTTTAATGCCCTATATTACCATATGTTATTTGATGTTATATGGAAAATATGAATCCAGGTCTCAATTTTTGTTATTGTTTAACTGTTCTAAGCAATGCAATAGGTCAATAGAATCTGTAAGCCTATATAGCAGCATCTGGTTTCCTCTCCCTTAACTTTTTTTCTTTCTCATCATAAGCCGATGCATTGAATTCTTTCAGAAGTTAGGAACCAGTAGCCCTTCAGATCTTGCCGAACTACAGTTCCAACAGCTGTAGCCAACATGGCCAACATGGAGGACTGTTGGGAGCTATAATTTAGCAGTTTCCAGTAGGCCATGGGCTCCCCATCAGACAGGAGCAATAGGTTGATTAGGAAACCTAGGACATATATATCTGGGTGTGATTCAAGGTGGTGGTTATCACCTATAAAGCCCTTCATGGTATAGGGCCTGGTTATTTGAGAGACTACCTCTGTCTGATAGTTTCTGCCTGCCCAGTAGGATTGGGTAGAGTGGGCATGCTCCAAGTCCCTTCAGTTCAACAATGTCACCTGTTGGGACTTAGGAAGTGAGCCTTCTCTGACATGATGCCTGCCCTCTAGAACAGCACCCCCCAGAGATCTGTACAGCTCCCACCCTGCAGTTATGCCACAAATCTTTCAAAATCTGGCTTTGCTTCCAGGCCTGAGGTTAGGATGGTTGTCGAGCAACTGTTTTTTTTTCTTTTCCTTTTGTGTGTTGGGTTGTTTTTTTCCAGACATACATGTCTTTTTTCCTTCATTTTGTTGTTTATTGCTTTTGGGATGTAAGCCACCCACAATTGTCTGGGAACTGGCCTCTAAATCCAGTTAATTAATTAATTAACCAATTAAACGAACACATGAATCTATTCATAACATAGATAATTGGCTCCTTGTTTCTTTCTTTAGTCTCAGGTTTTATGCAAGGCTAAGAATTATATCCAGGAATTGGAGCAAACTTTGGAAAATCTGTTGAAGATGAAAGGTATTGTATGGAAGTGCTTGCTGAAATATTTTTCTTCTGCAATGCCCTTGTCTCTTATATTAAAAATTAGATTAGTGGCCACGTTATAGAATCAGTATCAGGCTGAACATAAGTACCAACTTTTTTTGACAAATTAATCTTTTCCAGCTCATATTTACCAGCATAACAGATCACTATGAAGGAAGTTCCAAGGACAGAATTGAGAGAGGTTGGAGAAGGGTGTGCTTAATCTCTAAGTATTTTCACCTAGATTTGCTTCCAGGTTTGGTATTCAGTGAGCAAATGAAATTTAAAAATGTTATTCACAAAAAAGAATTAGCAGATGAGGAAGAGTTAAGAACTCTTCCATCCATCTACCAACCTTTCTCTGCAAGTTCCTCCCTCTGCTGCACGTTTCCATTATCTTAGCAACCACTTGTTTGAAAAAAAAAAAATACAAAAGTTGTGCCTTATGGCAGAATGAGACACTACCTCATTAATGCTTTAATATTACAAGGAAACCCTGTGTTTTGCTTGCAAGATGTGCTACTCTAATCTGTATAGTCTAAAATCAAGAGGGTTTTCCTACCATGTATAGCTTATTTCATGTTTTTTGAGATATTTTGACTGACAAGATGTAGAACCAAAATTGTGCAGTATTTTTTGTCACTTGCATCAGGAGATATTCCTATGAATTAGGTGTCTCTCCTTTCACTTTGCTCAATTTTGTTCCCTTATGCCTTTTTTTTTTTTTTTAATCTGCGCTCAGTCATTACCGACTCTGCAGTGACTGCTTGGACGAGTCCTTGCAGTTTTCAAGGCAATTGTTTCGGAAGTGGTTTGCCAGAGCCTCCTTCCTAGAGCAGAGCCCAGCTGGCGTCCGCAGGAGGTGGGGTTTCCGTTGCTTTGCGCCCTTTTCGGGCGCGCACGGTTTTTCGCGCTTACCAGCAACTGCTCCCGACTCCTTTTTGCAAGGCGCCGCCAGCATTTTTCCTCCCACCGGAGTGAGAGTACCCATTTATCTACTCACGTGAGTTTTCGAACTGTTGGGTTGACAGGAACTGGGGAGGAAACAGGAGCTCACCCTGTTAACGCGAAGGCTGGACTCGAACCACTGAAGCGTCGACCATTTCTGGCCAGCAACTTTCAGCGTCATTAAGCCGGTGCGCCACCGCGTCCCCTACCCTTATGCCTAGATCATATCTAAACTTTTATTTTTCGTAGGTCAACACTTAAATGGTCATAATTGTATCTTGGCATACATATAACATTGACACTTGATAAATTGCGTCCCGACTAAAATTTGTTCTTCCAATAATGTCCAGTGACATGCAGACAAGAATAATGGTGTCACAGCTGGAAGCGGCATGATTATTCCACATAATTTTAAATGTAAAACATTTTCTCTGCTATCAGCTACAGTCTGAAGAAAAGAGTGAAATACCTTGCAGAATTCTCTAAGCTGCTCTTAATCTAATGCCCGCCAGATTTGTAGGATTGTACCTTCTACACATGACATAGAGATAAGCTATAGGGCTGTGCAGCACTGCAGATTTGAAAGGGGAAAGGTGCTTCAGACCGTGTGTCAGCACACCTTATAACTGTTGCATCTCTTCCATGGATTACACTGCTTCCCTCCACAGTGCAGCATGATCCTTGGAAAACATGGTAAGATTAACAAGTTGCCTACAGATGCTAAGTGGACACACATGTATGCACCAAAGCAGCCTCTTTCTCTTTGAATCCAAAGGGCTACACAGTCCTGATAAGCTACGGATCTTATTCTCTTTTTACATTCCATTCCAATATAGTATTTACAGATAACTGTGATAGTGAATCCTCTCTGTTCACTATAGCGCTTTGGACTGTAAGGGGAGGGCACATATGATTGGGTGTTTTTCAGTATAATAAAGTTCTGTGCCGATAAATAATTGACATGTTAGAATAAAGGACTTAGCATAACCTAGCAGTGTGAAGTAAACAACCTCAGTTGGCACCATGTGAAAGATGAATAGATGGAGAAATACACTGACATTGTATTAGTGCAGCCAGTGTTCATATAAGTTAAAGACTGACTTGATCTCACTCCCAGGGACTACACAGACATGCCTATAGAGTTTTTCTTGGCAGCAATATGAAAATGATTTGCCACTGCTTTCTTCCAGAAATAGCTTGAGTTCCTGATCTAACCTATGGCCTTGGGATTTTCTGGTCATCTCCCATCCAAATACTAATCGAAACAACCTTGTTTAGTTCTTTTTTGGATCAGCTAAGATTGAACTGGTGCTGAACCTGGTATAAATGTATGTTTATCCTAGCCAAAAAAAGGAAGCACCAAAATATCTCTTCAGAGGAATGGACAACTTGAGGGCAGTGTTATCCTGTATCTGTTAAAACATTTCTCATTGTTTAGATCAGACACATTTTTATGTCTCTCTTCTTTTATCTGATTCAAATACAGACATTATTACAAGGTAGCAAAATTTGTCTCCGGCACCATGCTTACCAAGAAAGAAAGGGTATCACAGTGATATAAAAGTTGATCCATAAATTTAAGTCCAGTTTTGCTGCTCTCTTTTAAATTTTACCATTTCTTTTATAGAAGAGAATATATGTAGCTCAGGGTTGAACTGTGGAGTAAGGACTCCACATTTCTTTTATGCATTGTGTTTGTTGTTGTTGTGTTTGTAATGGTTTCTTTTTACACCCCTGGTCTCGGGCTGAAAATATCTTTTTTCCCATTGTCAAGTATGTTTTAATAAATACAACTACAATTATATTTTTATATTTGGACCAGAGAGAACTGGATTTACTTCCTTTTTCCATTATGATCTTTGATGTCATATTTTCCAGCCTAACCTTCCTGACCGTCAAGCTGCCTTTTATGGGTGGTTTGTGTATTCAAGCATCATTTACTGTGATTGGTCTTTGCATCACCTATTACCAGGTGGCCTTAGCTGGAAATATAAGGAACTGAACCTTCTGCAGAGAACACATGTGCTCCAGCACTGAGCTATAGCCCCTCTCAAAATAGAGCTAGGTGATCTCTCATTAGCCATAGAACTTCTCTGACTTGCTGTTTTTATAATATTTGTTGCCACTATATTATCTGTTTTCATTTTGTTTCATAGGTTTAAATTATAAATTTAGATTATTTTATTGGCAGTTACTTCATATATTGTTTGGGGCAGCAGCACAGCGATGATAATACTAGTAGTAATAGCAATACTAACAACCAATAATAATGATAATACCTCTGCTTGTTTAAAATGTTTTCCTACAACACTGTCTTCGAGTAGATTTGATTATTGTCAAATTTCAAAATACGCCTATTAGTAATGGATGTTCTTTCTGTTACCAACAGAAGTTTTAAATCTGGAGGACGGCAATCCATCTAGTTTGGAAGATGTAAAAGAGGAATATGTCAAGATGTATTTCAACAATCATAGGTGACAAAATTTAAACCTTCTGAAAACATCCCTTTTAGGTATCTCAAATAAGCTTGTCAGCTTCAGAAAATAATTAAATTCCTATTCTATGAAATTTGCATAGACTTACAGTCTTTACTGAGTTGCAGAAACAGCAAGAAGGAAAATTAGTGTAATATAGTGTAAAAAAACTTTTTAACACACTGAATCTCAATCCCAGATTTCTTTTCTGCTTGTTTCTCTTTGTTACATTCCTTCCCAATGTGGCTTCTGTAGCCTGGTGTATTTCTTGAAGAATAATTATTCCAAACAAAATTTGTTGACTTCTCAACACATGTTCATGACAAAAAGTATGGACTTAGATAGTCCCTCCTTTTATTTTTTAGCATTGTATCCTCTTCAGATGTTTTGAGTCAGAATGGCACCACGGTCTGGTATGTGATTCAAGAACATGAGAAAACCACTGTAGAAGAAGATGCGAGTCGAAGGCTAACACAGTCACCCGCTACCTCTTCTCCTGATCTCATGGAGTTTGAACGGTACATGAAGTAGTGTAAGAGTTTCTCTCTTTGAAATTATTCATCAAATAAAGTTATATAAGGTTAAATTGTTTCAGTTAGTCTATACCTGATGAATGAAGACTTTTAGTAGTTTCTAGTAATTGCAGGATAGGAGAAAGTGGGTGTTATGTTTTCCTTTACAGCCTTTAAATAATGGGAGAATGTGTATCCTATAAGAGATTACCTTATTATTTAGCTATTGTATGAACAGCTTAGAGAAAATGTTCATATGTGTCAGGATATTCAAGTATCCTACTCAGCAAAGTAAGTATTCTTTGAGCTCAGTGAAAATTGCTAATATTTCTTGATGTAAAAATAGCTCCAAATAAACTGGAAATAAGTGCTTATTGATACGAATGACAAGTCACTACTTAATCTGAACTGCTTCTGAAAAATACATGTTCTGTTATCGTTGTTCTTAAATACAGTATGTACCTATCACATAGCATAATGTGTGTTACAACGTGCCACTTTTTTTCTGGGAGAGCGAGTGAGGGAAGCATTGTGGAATAACTATGGAATATGACCAGCAGGTGGTGCAAACATGCTTCAATTATATATCTTGAGGCATTTCCTAATTAACGTTTCTATTTTTTTTCTGAGATGGCAAAAATAAGTATAATTAATAAGGTTTTTTTAAAAAATAATCCATGACCTATATAATTGTTTTGTGATTTCTTGTCTCATTCCTTCCCATTTACAATAATACTTCTAAAGCAAGTATGATTACAGCTTTTATAATAATGCAAGTTATTCATATTCTGCAAGGTTTTAACGTGAATTTACAATGTATTTCTTTTCTAATTCTATTGTTAGTCCCCTAAATAATGTAAGAAATTAATTCCTGTTTTTTCAGTCAAATTTGATGGAGGTAACCTCTGAATTCAAATACCATCCTATAAATCACAATTTGTTTAATAATATAATAGAAAACAAAGTAGGGATCATGATAGAAAGTTCATATAAAAGGAATTCCTTCCTGGCTTGGTAAAGATCCACTAGCTTAAAGGTCCTATCTTCAATTTCCAGTTATAAAAGGATCGGATGATTTTGTAAAAGACGTCTACCTGATATCCTAAATAAACACTATAAATAAGAGCAGACAGTCCATCCATCTTGATGTTGGTCATCCTTTTCCATCCATTTGTTCCTGAAGTGAGAACTATGGATTGATTTGTACTATGATTCATTCGTTTGTTTTCCTGGCTATCCATGGTATTATTGAGTCTTCTCCAACACCAACGTTCAAAAGCACTGATACTCTTTCTGTCCTGCTTCAGTCCAACTGTCACATCTATAGTGTCACAAGGAAAATTATTGCCTGCACAGTTCTAATCTTTATAGATCACAGTAGGTGTAGTCATAGGGGAGGAGCAAGATGGTGATCAGGCATATGAATATCTTTTCCAGACCTTCATTGTTGCCCTGTCAAGTGCTAGTCTGTAGTATGTTTCTGGTTCCTTTACTGTTAGTAGTCAATCCCAAAAAGCAGAAGCTATCCACCACCAATTTTTTCATTGTCATTGTTTTTCATTGTAAAGTTGGTAGCTGTACCCGTTGTCATTAATTTGGTCATTTTTTGTATTTAATCTTAGTCTAATATATTTTGATTCTGGGCTGGCCAAGTGAGGCTGTTGAAGTTCTGTCCCAGTGCCTGGAGGCTGTGTGGGTTTGGATAGGGAAGAACAGTCTCCAAGTCAGTTCTATCAAGATTGAAAGGCTGGGGGTGTTTGGGCAGCCCCAAACTTGGGATATTCTATCTGTGACCTTGGAGGGAGTAACAGTTCCCCATTTAAGGATGGTGCACAATTTGGGGATCTTCCTGGACTCACAGCTTCTGTGCAACAAATTGGCCTTTTCCTAGATCAGAGGTCCCTTCAGACTCAACCTCACAACTTGACTGCAACATGTTCTACATAGGGTTGCCCTTAAAGACCACCCAAAAGTTTCAACTGGTCCAGAATGCAGTGGTGCAGGCAATGATGGGCATACTTTGCTATGCCTATGTGACACCTCTGCTTTGCGTGCTGACTGGTTGCCAGTTTATTTCTGGGTGCGATTCATGGTGTTGGTCGCTACCTCTAAAGCCCTACATGGCATAGGACCTGGTTACTTGAGGGACTGCCTGCCACCCATAGTATCTGCCTGGCTGATTCGATCTGGCTGGATTGGTGTGCTCTGGGTTCCTTTGATTAAACAGTGCCATCTGTTGGGACCCCAGAAGTGTGGCTCCTCTCTAGCAGTGCCTGCCCTCTGGAATGAGATTCCCCTCAAGATCCAAATGGACCCCACTCTACTGATGTTTCAAAGGACCTTGAAGACCCAGCTCTTCACCCAGGCTTTTGGCGAGGGTGAATGAAGTCCCATTGGATTATATGGGTTTGGTTTTTTTTCATTCCTGTCTGGTTCTTGTCACCTTTGCCATTTTTACTCTTTATTTTTATCTCTCGTTGTTTCTCTTGTTTTTAATGATTCATTTGTAAACCATCCAGAATTGCTGGGAGTCAGGTGGCATATAAATGTAATAAATTATTATTATTCCCATTGTTGTACTGTGCTCCTTGATTATCATTACTAGTGGTTGCAGATCATTTGCATTTTCAGCTATCAGAGTAGTCTCTTCAATATAGTTCAGGTTATTTATGTTTCTTTCTCCAATTTTTAAAACCACATTCATCTTCTTCCAGTACAGCTTCTCTCATTATATATTCAGCATACAGTGTAGATTGAAGAATTAAGGAGCGAATATATAGCCTTATCTTTTGCCAACTGGAGCCAGTCTGTTTCATCATATTCTGTGGCTTCCTGTCCTGTGTATAAATTTCACATGAGGGTGTGTATAAATTTCGCATGAGGACTTTCCTTGGTTTTCCATGTCTGTTTCCATCTTCAATGCCTTTATAGATATTGCTATACAGGTAGTCCTCATTTAATGACCATTCGTTTAGTCACTGTTCAAAGTTAGAAACAGCGCTGAACAAAGGGATTTGCAATCAGTCCTCACACTTACACCAGTCACAGCACCCCTACAGTCACATGATCGTGATCCGGACACTTGGCAACCAGCTCACAATTACAGTGGTTGCAGCGTCCCAGGGTCACATGATTGCCATTTGCAACCTTCCCAGCCAGCTTTCAGCAAGCAAAAAATGACCATGGTGGTTCGCTTAATGACTGCTGCAAAAAAGGTTGTAAAATCTGGCACAACTCGCTTAACAACTGCCCCGCTTAACAATTAATTTTCCACCTATTGTGGTCGTTAAGCAAGATCGTTAACTACCTCTGATACTGTTCCTTCCCTAGACCACTGAAATTTTTAGTTAATTCCTTCCTGAGAGTTTTGTCTTTCTTGGGTTTTGCCTTCTCTTCAAAAATTTCTACTGCCTGTTTTAACATCTAGTTTGGTTTCTTCTATTTCTTGTCCATAGACAGTCTCTTTTCACATTTATTATTAACAACTTATTTGATTTCATTCCACAGTTCCTCTGGCTCTCTGTCAATAAGGTTCAGGACTTCAAAGTTCTTCTTGAAAATGGTGGGTATATGTTCAAGATCATATTGTGCAACCTGGTTGGTTTTCTTATTTTATTTTAGCTTGACTTGGAACTTGCACATGAGCAGTTCATGATCTGTTCTGCAAAGAGCCCCTGGCCACATCTTTGCTGTTTACAACTGAACTCTTCCACCTACTTGTGCAATAATGTCAAATTGATTTTTGCATGTTTGATCTAGTGATATATATATGTAGGTGTCTTGGGTTGTTTGAAGAATGTGTTAGCAATGAAGAAATAATTGGATTGGCAGAATCTGATAATTAATTCTCTTGCTTCATTTCTGTTCCCTAGGCCATACAGTCCACTACATTTTCTCCTTACTGTTTCCAGCTTTGACATTCCAGTTTCCAACCACAAGCAGCCTATCTTGCTTGCACGTTTCAGATTGAGCTTAATCGTAAAATTTGTCAACCTCTTCTTCTGCATCAGTGGTTGGGGCCAAAAGTTGAGTAACCCTCGTATTAAAGAGTTTAAAGAGTTGTTCATGAAATCCAATTAATTGCATTGTACCAAAGTACTGTCTTTGCTACTTCCTTCCTGACTATGAAAGCAATGACATTCCTTCTTTGTTTTTCATGTCCTGAGCAGTAAACAATATGATCTTCTCACTGAAAGTGTCCAATTCCAATCTGTCTCAATTCAGTGATGCCCAAGATGTCAGTGTGTAATCAATTCATTTCATCTTTCACCATGCCCATGGTTTTTATATTCCGTGTTCCCAATTCTGTCTTTGCAACTTTGGGTTTTCTTTTCCTGCATAGCAACATCAGCAACTAGACATCTGGAAGGTTTTAATCTAACTAGGTCATAGTTAAGATAACTAGGTTAGTTATCTGAAAGATCCTCAGCTCTTTCTTAGTAGCATATTGAGTGCCATCTGACCGGAGGGGCCAATCATCCAGCGCTACATCATTAATCCCTTTATCTTGCTTATTCATGTGATTTCTTTGATAAAATGCTGGAGTGGTTTACCAACTCCTTCTTCCCTATAGCATGAATCGATCCCTTTGGCTCTAGCATCTTTCTATATCATTGGTGCCTGATATAGGTGCCTGCTTGCTTTAGCTGGACAGCTGAAATTATCTTCATACCTTGGTGACCCTGCTGGGAGAACATATTCTTGGCATATGTTCCCAGTGTGCTTCACTCATCCCTCCCAGGAAGACCCCTGCCATGATGAGGCAGCATAGCAGGAATTATAATTTATTCTATCCTCATATTTGTTAGATTTCTACCCTGCCTTTCCTCCAGGAATTCAAGGTGGCATACTAAACATAGTAGTCCTTCCTCCATTTTTTTTCCTACACCAACCCTGTAGGATAGATTAGACTGTGATAGGCCCAAGTCACCCACTGAATTTCCATGGCTGAGGGGGGACTTAGAATATGAATATCCCAGATCCTAATCCTACACCTTAGCCACTGTGTCATACTTTGTTATGAAGTAGCTTCCTATTTCTGTATTCCCCACATAATTAGTCTTGCTTATGTAAGGCACTAAAGAACTACATCATTGCTCTGTGCCTATCAGATACCAGCCAGGCCACATTCTGAGATATGTCTCCTTTCCTGTTTCATTCCAGATACTTGTATTTTTACAAACAGACAATAGACTTGCTGGTAGATAATGCAGTTGTGACCCCAGAAGAAGTTATGCTCCCCGTGGTCTCCACAGCTGTTTCCCACCTGTGGCAGGGACTCCCAGAAGACAGGAGGGACAGTGTTTTGCAGTACTGTAGTCAAAGGCAGAATTTCATCTCTGACATCAAGACAGCTTCCCAAGAACCTGCCTGTACTGATGAGAGCAGTGTGAGGGACAGTGGAACCAATAGTCAGGAAGCCAGTGGTTCAGTAGCATCCACACCAGAGGAGGTGAGAATTGGTGTCTTCTGGGATTATAGTTCTACTGTTCTAAGATTTAAAAATGCTGAATCTCTGTACTTCTTCAGTTATAAAAGAGAGGACAGTATAATCATTTCTAAAATCACCAGGAAGTAGTATGGCTAACTTAGCAATAAGAATAGATCCTGACAATAAATTACAGGAATTGTTAAAAAATAGCTCCAAATCAAGAACAAAGGATTTCTCTAGCGGTAAATAAAATAGTGGCCAAAATAACCTATATAATATAATACCCTTACTGCAGCACAACCAGCATTTGGTCTTTTCAGAATGTGAGCTCATGCCACATCATTGCTTGATTCACCTGACCAGTTAGCTCATATTGGTGACAACTGAAAGCACGTTGTTAGATACCATGTGAGATATGTGACTGGTGAATTGGCTGGAAAAGTTACAAAGCCTCATTTATCGACTAGTATTTATGTGGTTTCTCCACTGAGTCCCTGGGAGATAATAGGCAATGGGAAAAGATGTGGTTGTTTTTAATTAAATAGGTCCCAGAGAAACTAAATCCTGTCTTAATGTCCTATGCCTGATGATGTTCTGACAGTATCTTTTCCTGTTAAACTAACAAAGTAGCACTTGTGGGGTGTCAGTTTAAATAGTTTCAGAAAAAGAACAGCTTCTAGCAAGAAGGCAAAGAGTAATTTCGTTCTTCCCTTATACTGTTTGGTTCTTGAGCAATCTTGGTTACAACTAAGCTCAGTGATACAGATTTGCTCAACATGTTCCAGAATGAGATGCGTGCTGAATTACATTTAGGGTCAAATTAGTGCAAATCAGCGTGTTTCTAGAAAAAAAACAGGCATGTTAAACAGTGACATATTCATTATTATTATGAGAAGGTTGTGAACAAATGGTCCACTTTCAAGGCTAACAGGGATTTGGAAGATGAAGCTGTCAGTAAAAATGACTTTTTAAAAATCTATCCTTTCTTTCTAAATAGAGATTATTGAACTGTAACCTCCTTAATAATTATAAACCATCATAAACCATAAAATAAATGGTCTTGGCTAAAAGAGATACAATTTTTTAAAATGTGAGTGCTGAAAAATTAGTGCATAACAATTATGCACATTGACCAGCTTCATCTTAGTATATTCAAGAGCTGCACTCCTTACTTATTTAGGAATCACTATAATAAATGCTAATCAACAGTAGGTATTTTAAAAAGAGAATTTTTTGTGTGATGCTTTAGGATGTAGTGTCCAAAATGCTTTCTCTTTTAGATCCTCTTTGAAGATGCTTTTGATGTGGCAACTAGTTTCCTTGATAGAAATGAAACTCAAGAAATGTCCAGTCAAAGGTAATGGTCTTACTCAGATAAATTGCTACATTGTTGTTTAAGGCAGGCTAGAAGAGAAAGAACTGTATCATGTTAATGCTCTGAAACATTAATAATTAGTGCCTAAAGTATTGGCCAGTTAACTCATTAGGCTGAAATTCAAGCACTCTCTAGTCAATTTATTGAGAGAATGACACATAATATGGGAGACATATTTTTATAGAACAGGGATAATGTGAAAGTTATAATCTTATAGGACCAGTTTGGAAGAAATAGTGTGATAATAAAGATTAATTAAAACACAGGGGCAGCCTTTTGCAAAGTAAGAGTTCAATGACATTGTCTTAAATGTCATTACAGGTAGTCCCCAGGTTACAGACAACCCATAGTTAAGAACAGAGCCTATTGTAGCAAAATTTGAGTTGAATACACAATGATTCAAGTTAAATACACAATAGTTTGAGTTCATTACACGATACTACTTATACAGCTTACATACAAATTCAACTTAAGGACAAATCTTGGGAACGGAACTTATTCTTAAACTGGGGACTACCTGTATTGAGGTACAGGAGTAGATGTTTCTTGTGAGGCTATAACTGACAAATAGCTGATGACCCACCAGCACCACTATTCGTAGTGGGTAGAAGTTCAGTGCTGTAGACATATGCTGGCCATCCAACTTGGATATCTTGCAATATATCTGAAAGGCTCTAATTTGGGGAATGATGCATTACTGTGATAGAGATGACAGGAAGAACTATGTTGAAAAAGAATGTACTAAAGAGAAGAAGGAGATTTGGAATCTTGAACTAGGTCAGAATAACTGTTTGCTCCTATAAGTCAGGGCTTCTCATTGCCTTGGTCAACCTTAGGCCATATTCACACAGCCTCCTGGCCCTACCACAAGTACTCTCTAATGGCACATTAATGCTCAGGGGGAAGGCAGTGTAAAATGACATGTTCCAGTTGGCTCCACAACTCCACAACTTTCCTGTGGGACCATACCCTCCTGGCTGGTCTCTGACCTCTGCCCCTCAATCCTCTTTTGGCTGTGAAGGTGATCAATCCTCCAGCTCCAGCAACCAGTTTTATTTCATTTAGTGGACAAATTGCTTGACCAGATGCCAGCATCCCCAAAGATGGACTCTGGCATGGCAGGCTGAGGGATAGTGATGCAGACCCGCTCAGGTGGCACCACAAGGGCATTCTTTAGGGACAGACTAATTTCAGGAGTCATGGTTTTCCATTAGTACTGGCACAGTATGAAAGCAAAGCTAGGCAAATGTGTGAATTTCCTCTCAGTCAAGCCTGTAATCATCCAGGCCTTTATATGCATTTTCTTAAAATAAAGGCTTGCTTTCTGTTCTACAAAATTGATAGGGGAGCTCAGCATAGATTATTTTGTTTACAGCTCAGCATTCACCGTCTGTGCTTCAGATAGCCAAGAGGATAACCATCGTCTCTACTTGCAGATCATCAGCTTCTTGAAAAACCTGTTTTTTGCTAGCACACAACCATCACAGGTAGGATTTTGCAATGTGCTTGGAACAGGCATTGTTAGAATCACGTTCATGTTGTGGAAGAACTGTAAATTCTGTCACAAAGTCATTGAAGCAGTTGGGTAAGCTAAAAGTGAGTAATGCATAGTCAGGATGAATCATTTCAAATCTGCTTTCAGGGTCCCATAATTATGTCATTTCTCAGCTACTCATAACACTTTTTATTTCAACTGAAACTGCCCTTGAGTTGGGCTTAAGTCTGGTAATTGCATGTATGTAGCTAGTCAGTTTTCTTGACAATAGTAATGAAAGGGTTTACCATTGCTTTGTGGGATTTTTTTTTTCTTCTTCTCAGTTTAGCCTACAGCCATGGAATTCCCTGGTGATCTCCCATCCAAGTACCAACCACTACCAAACCTGCTATCTTCCAAGCCTAGAAAACATCAGCCAAGTTCTGCCACCATTTAAAGAAATTTTCATTTTCTCTCAGACATTCTTTGAGTTGTAAAATGAGACCCTTCACAAATGCTCTGGAGAACTGCCATGATTAAACTGAGCATTTCTGGGGGGGGAAATGGGATTTCTTTATATAAAAGTTCTATCTCCACAAGTAGCATAAACAACCTGAAATTTGCTTGTAGTTGTTGAAGATCATGTCAAATATATATTCCATTAATAAAAGACTCATTCCCTGGATCTTTTTTTAATAATAATTTTTATTGAAGTTTAAAAATACAAAGATAAAATACTAATGCAAACTAAGAAAAATATAAAAAGCACAGAGAGAAATAAAAGGTGCAGACAAAAAGAAAATATATAAACAAAAAAGGTATATAAAGAAATGACTTCCCCCTTCATCAACACAAGTGCAAGCAATTTCAGTAACTTACCACCTTCTTTAACATTTCAACAAAAGATATTTTCTTCCCATATCTTATCTATAAATTATAAAACTTTGTCATTCAATCCTAATCAGCAAAAGTTCATTAAGAGTTACCAGAAATAACAACATATACAGTACTGTGCAAAAGTTTTAGGCAGATATGAAAAAATGCTGTAAAGTAAGAATGCTTTCAAAAATATATATTGTAGTTGTTTATGTTTATCAATTTACAAAATGCAAAGTGAGTGAGCAGAAGAAAAATCTAAATCAAATCAATATTTGGTGTGACTACCCTTTGGCTTCAAACCAGCATCACTTCTTGCACTTGCACATTTTGTACACTTGCACAAAGTCAGGGATCTTGTAGGATTTGAGTCAGATGTTTGATTAACCAATTATACCAAGCAGGTGCTAATGATCATCAATTTCATATGTAGGTTGAAACACAGTCATTAATTGAAACAGAAACAGCTGTGTAGGAGGCTTAAAACTGGGTGAGGAGCAGCCAAACTCTGTTATTAAGGTGAGGTTGTGGAAGACAGTTTCATGTCACAGGTCATACACCATGGCAAGACTGAGCACAGCAACAAGACACAAGGTAGTTCTACTGCATCAGCAAGGTCTTTCCCAGGCAAACATTTCAAAGCAGACTGGGTTTCAAGATGTGCTGTTAAAGCTCTTTTGAAGAAGCACAAAGAAATGGGCAACGTTGAGGACTGTAGACACAGTGGTTGGCCAAGGAAACTTAATGCAGCAGATGGAAGACATGTCATGCTTACTTCCCTTTGAGATCAGAAGATGTCCAGCAGTGCCATCAGCACAGAACTGGCAGAAGTCAGTGGGACCCAGGTACACCCATCTACTGTCTGGAGAAGTCTGGCCAAAAGTGGTCTTCATAGAAGAACTGCAGCCAAAAAGCCATACCTCTGACATGGAAACAAGATTAAGCGACTCAACTAAGCACAAAAACATAGGAACTGGGGTGCAGAAAAATGGCAGCAGGTGCTCTGGACTGATGAGTCAAAATTTGAAATATTTGGCTGTAGCAGGAGGCAGTTTGTTTCCCAAAGGGCTGGAGAATGGTACAATAATGAGTGTCTGCAGGTAACTCAGTGAAGCATGGTGGAGATTCCTTGCAAGTTTGGGGCTGCATTTCTGCAAATGGAGTTGGAGATTTGGTCAGGATCAATGCTGAGAAATACAGGCAGATACTTATCCATCATGTCATACCATCAGGAAGGCGTGCGATTGGCCCCAAATTGATTCTGTAGCAGGACAACGACCCCAAACATACAGCCAATATCATTAAGAACTATGTTCAGTGTAAAGAACAAGGAGTCCTGGAAGTGATGGTTAGGCCCCCACAGAGCCCTGATCTCAACATCATTGAGTCTGTCTGGGATTACATGAAGAGACAGAAGGATCTGAGACAGCCTACATCCACAGATCTGTGGATGGTTCTCCAAGATGTTTGGAACAACCTACCTACTGAGTTCCTTCAAAAACTGTGTGCAAGTGTACCCAGAAGAATTGATGCTGTTTTGAAGGCAAAGGGCGGTCACACCAAATATTGATTTAATTTGGGTTTTTCTTCTGTTAGTGTACTTTGCATTTTGTAAATTGATAAACATAATTACAATATATATTTTTGAAAGCATTCTTACTTTACAGCATTTTTTCACACCTGCCTAAAACTTCTGCACAGTACTGTATATTTTAACCTTAATCAAATAAATCAATTTCATATTCAATTCCTTTACTTTTAACAAAGTAACTTATCATTTTCTCTAAAAATACAAAAAATAACCCTCTTCTTCCCATATCTTATCTCTTAGTTTTTGACATCAGCCAATTTCATTTGTAAATCCAGTATAACATCTTTTTCCATATCATTCTTGTAACTTGTCATTTTTAAATCCAAATCCAAAACAGCCTGATTCTCAGTTGTATCCTTTTCTATCTCCTCTTTTAAACCCATGTTATGGTAGCAGACAATCTTAATAGAAATTTCTGAGTGCATTGTTCCCAAATATCCTTAAATTCTTCCAGATTTAAAATACTTTTCTCCATTCTGTATAGTGGGTCTCTTCTCCTTTAATTATAATCTTTAGTTCTTTCTGGTTGCCTCTAGTGTCCAGCCTTCAAAGTCTCCTCTTATGTTTTTTTCTAATCCACATTTTCCCATGGGAAGATTTCTTACACTTAGGTTCAAAATCTTCATATATTTTTAATAGGATTTTAAACAACCCACATGAAGTATTCTTATAATTAATTTCAAAATCTTATTTCTAACCCATCTGGCCCCTTAGTCTGTTTATAACTTTCCAAAATCAAGGGATGAAGGGAAGCAAAATTATGTAAATGAAGGTATTTGGGAAGGGGAAAAAAGTGGAAATACAATAGTGTGGGTTATAGCAATTGGTGTTTGATACCTATATTTGTAGGTATTTGGTTAGGTATTATGGGCCTCTGACAAATAATACAAAACCAATATGAGGAATCTTTTGTCCATAGAAGGTTGCATCCTTTGGAGGGGATATGGGAAGATCTGTGTAACAGCATAGCCACATTTGTATTTACACACACCACTTCCATTCATCTATACAGTATGCAAATTCCATTTATCCCTCATTCTTTGATTGACTATCCATCCATCTATCCCTCCACCCACCTTTATTCTCTTTACATACATAAATTCCCCCCCCCCGCGCAATTTAGATTTAGAAAAGATCCTCCCATGCATTATAGCAAGTGTCTGCGCTTGTTGTTGTTGTTGTTTAGTCGTTAAGTCGTGTCCGACTCTTCGTGACCCCATGAACCATATTGCGCCAGGCCTTCCTGTCCTTCACTGCCTCCCTGAGTTTGCTCAGTTTCATGCTCATTGCTTCAGTGATGCTATCTAACCATCTCATCCTCTGCCGTCCTCTTCTCCTTTTGCCTTCAATCTTTCCCAGCATCAGGGTCTTCTCCAAAGAGATCTCTCTTCGCATTAGGTGGCCAAAATATCTGAGCTTGAGCTTCATTATCGATCCTTCCAATGAGCAATCAGGGTTGATTTCCTTTAAGACTGACCAGTTTGACCTCCTAGCAGTCCAAGGGACTCCTAAGAGTCTTCTCCAGCACCACAGTTCAAAGGCATCAATTCTTCGGCGCTCGGCCTTCTTTATGGTCCAGCTCTCACAGCCATACATTACTACTGGAAAAACCATAGCTTTGACTATGCGGATCTTTGTCGGCAAGGTGACGTCTCTGCTTTTTAATATGCTATCTAGGCTTGCCATAGCTTTCCTCCCAAGGAGCAAGCGTCTTTTAATTTCATGGCTGCAGTCTCCGTCTGCGGTGATCTTGGAGCCCAAATAAATGAAGTCTGTTACTGCTTCCATTTCTACCCCTTCTATTTGCCAGGAGTCTGCGCTTGTAATATGCACTAAATCTATGGAAATAAGGATTGTCTTTGCATGACCCCCCCGTAGTCTCAAGCCAGATGTGGCTGACTGTGTCTCTAATTCACAATGCCAAATAGCATTAAGTCATTTCAACTATATGTTCTGGGGGTAATGCAAAACATGGGGAAGAAGGCATAATCTACCAGTGGGCTAAGGAGAGGGCCAAAGACCTCATCCCCTGATTGCAGCCCAAAGACTGCCTTGCCACAGTAACAGTTCTTTAGGAACACTGCCTTATGATGCCCTTGTCTCATCATAGCTGAACCAGAATTGATCCAGTGTTAAAGTGGCATTTTCCATCTTCTCCTGGCACAATTGTTTGTTTGTTTGTTTATTTAAAGCATTTATATGGCCACCTGACTCAGATAATGTGACCATGGATGGCATACAAAAAAAAAAGTCAAAACCAGCAAATACAAAAAACACGTATCATTAAACCACATAGACAATAAATGGTGAACGTGCCTGACGTGTGGTATAGAGTAACTCCTAGGGGTGGAGACTCTACTCTTTCTGTCCCAAAGGCTTGGGGGAAGAGCCAGATCTTAAAGCCTTCCTAAAGGCCTCCAGGGTCAGCATATGTTGCGGTGAAGATTGGCCCAAAGGACAGGAGACATTAATAAGAAGGCACACCTGGGACTTATAAGGTGACATAGTTTAAGGAAGGGACTCTGAGTGTGTGCACTTTGTTCAATGTGTGGAATGGGAAGATACCCTTGGGAACAGGCTTCCCACAAATAACCCAATCCTATGCCATGCGTGCTTTATGGGTGATGATCAGGTACCCTGAATTGCAGCCAAAAGCCTATTGGGAGCCAGTGCAGCTTGTATAAAGCAGAGGCTTCGCATGTGCATGATGACACATGTATACCCATGCTGCTGCATTCTGGATCAGTCGTGGCTGCTGGGTGATCTGCAAGGGCAGCCCCATGTGGAGCAAATTGCAATAGTTGGGAGGTGACTAAGGTGTGAGTGAGCAATGATTAGCAATAAATTGAGAGTGTAAGAGACACAAAGTAAACACAAATATAATACAAATGTTATTTCATTTCTTTTTTAAAAATTTTTAAAATGTGATTATATGTCTTTATTATAAAATGCTATGTACAGGATACATTAAGTACAACAAATAATATAGAAAATTAAGATCTACAAACATAAATCTGACAAGGACATATGTAAGAAAGAAAGAAAAAAGAAGGAAGGAAGAAGAAGAGAAGAAAAAGAAGAAAAAAAAACAAAAAAGGAAAAAAACCCATTTAAAATGTGGTTTCCAACTATCAAACATTGTAAATATACCAGTAAATGTTATTTCATTTCTTGTCTCTCTTTTACCTGAAAAATTAATCAGTGTTATTTCTGAGTAAGTGAATTGAGTCCAAGCATGCTTCCTCAGAAGTAATCTGTCCAATAAATATGTTTATTTGCCAGAGTCTTACGTATTTTAAATACCATCTTGTTAATAAAAACATCTGCTGAAGAATTTTTATGTTGCGCAGCTAAAGGCTGGTTAACCAGGACCAACACCTGTTTTCTATCTTTTCAGTGTAATTTATCATCATATGCAAACATACTGCTTTTCATCTGTTTGTGTCTGACTGCTGCTACCTAATCTCTACCTTCCCACAAGAATTATGTAGGTAGATTTCAAAACAGGGTGGATCACAGCATAACCACCTATCTAAACCTGGTTGATGACGTACTGTTTTGATGATAATATTTTGCTTGTGCCCTCTAATTTCAGGATCAAGCATTTTCTCTTCCCTTGAGCAAGTGGAAGAAGGGTAGCACAATAAAGGGATGGCCTTGTGCTATCCAGGTCCAGCTCTGGGTTTCTTACAGTTTTTCTACGTTCTAGATGCAAAACAGCTGGCACAGGTGTTGATCATTTTGAAGCAAGGAATCTAAACAGCTCATTTCATTGGCATTGGACTTTTGCTTTTAGGTGGGCGGAAAATTATCCATATCAATTGACTTTCCATTACAATTTAGATCCATATTCTCTTTCTGGAAATAACTTCCTTACTCTGCTCCCATAACATTTCAGGTTATATGATGACCATGTAATACATATAAAAGTACCTCCAGAAAATGAGAAACAAAAAGGATTTTTTCATGCAGGTAGAAGCTTAAGCTCATTAAACTGTCAGTTTATTTTATCCTAACAGGCAGCACCTGTTCTCCTTGGAACAGTTTGTCTAGCAGTATTTTCTCATCTCTTCAACTCAGGAGTGCTCTCCTGCTGTGGTGGTCCTGATTTTCATCACATCCACTTACTTCTCAAAACATGGGATGAATTTAAGTAACCCTGACTAAGATATCTATTGGGTAAATTGATAGTATGTCAGTAATGTATAGGCTAATGACAAAAGTATCTCTTCCAGTAACTCACCTATCATAATAAAATGGAGATGTAGCAGCTTTTAATTAGGCAGGAAAAGCAGGTTTCCAATTAAGCTGAGGGGGAATGGAATGCACTGGAAAAGTAGCCAGACTTGTTTGCAGAAAGTTTTTAAAAAATACTGGTGGCATCCAGTTCATTTTCAAATAATTGCATCTGAATACACCTCAGTAAAGGGAGATGTACAGCTTATGATAGATTTGGTTTCAACCACAACTTTGTCTCTTCCTGATACAGTTTCCATCACAGTAATTACTCTATTGTCCCTAGAAACCAAGCCCAGATGTAAACATACATTTTTGAAGACTAAGTGTATGCCACAGTGAAAATATATGATAGAATTATATTATGTGATCTTTTTATATGACACAATGAACACTTATTATATAAGGTCTTTGAGTAATATAAAGAGAGAAGAACACTGCTTGAATTCAATAAATATCTAAATTACTAATGCACTCTAAGACAAATCTAGTAAGTGCTCATGTTTATTGTTACAGATTTGAAACATGTTCACAATGGGGAAATGTCATGGTGAATCTTGTTATTTTATTATTATTATTATTTCTTACCATCCTGAACACCTAGAAAATGATTTAGAGTATAATTTTTAACTAATAAGTAAAAGGTGTCTATCATGAAGAGTCACAGATTTATAAAATTAGGAATGGTATAGAAAACATTAACAAAGCAGATACATTAATTTTCAAATTGAAATTGACCTAGTATTTCATTTTTTAAAATGCATAATTTTCTTTATCCAACATACTAATGTGCAACTAGTGTTATGTATAAGTAATGACTTTCATGAAGGTTGGCTGTAGTGTCTGATGAATCTTGGAACCCAGTCAGAGCTTCTCGCTTTGTACAAACACAGCTAACTGGAGTGGGGAGGGCAAATACATTCATGGAAGACAATATGTGGAAATTAATATTGATTGATTATGTGCCATTAAGTCAGTGTCATCTCTTAGTGAACATATACAGTAGGTAGATCTTCTCCAGGATGTTCTGTCCCTAACCTGGTCTTTTAGGTCTTCCAATAGTGCACCCATCACTTCTGTAGGAAATTAATGTAGAAGGTTTGAAAAAAGAGTAACAGAACAAGATTTGTGTATCCTGTTGAAATGAGCTTGTGAACTTCCAAAGGCATCCAGTTCCCTATTGGCTAATAGGTACTGGATGGAATGGATATTTAGGGCACTTCCACATCATTGTTTGTTTTATATTATTTTGGGTTTGACTTTGGGCTTGGTTGTTCTCACAATATTGTTTGGGGAAACTGATTTGATTTATTTTATTTCTGTGTTTCTTTTAATCTCTGAGAGACTACAGGTTTGTGGGTAATCTGTTTTATTATTGGGGAAACTTGCCTTACTCAGACCATGGGTTCAAGGCAAGACAGCCGTTAATCTTCTCTGTATCCTCCCAAAGTTCTACATCTTATTCCTGGAACTTGTCTCTTTCTGTACCTTCTGTTGAGAACTCATCTCTTCCTTGTTCAAGTTCAACAGTTGTAGAAACATTCAGCCATTGTCACAACTATTGGGAAAAATGACTGGTTGCAAATTTGCCAACATGCTATTATTTCACTTTCATAATTCACAGGAGCTTTTAAATGTCAGTAAGGTAGCTGAGAAGACTTTAGGGAAAGATTTTAGTGCATTTCTGTTTTTATTCTTCACCATCCACCTTCCCTTACCTAGGTACCCATGACGACAACCTCTCCAGTTTGGTGGTTTGACAAACCTCTTTAGTTTGTCAAACTACCAAAATGATAGGACTGGGCACTAATTTATTTTATTTCCTTTTTGTGTGTAGTAAGGGTGGGGGAGTTTTTATTGACTAAGAATAAAAATGTTCTTTAAAGTATCTTTTTGTTAGGTGTAGGGTAAGCAACTAATTGGCTTGTGGAATTCTCTTTGTGTTCTCGGTGTTTCAAGATTGAAAGATTTGAAAATACCCATGTTTAGTTTCAAAGTGGTTTATGAGGGATTGAGGGATGGCAATGTGGTGATATAGGTATCTGTTTTTTTTAATTGTTTTTAAGTTTTACTCTAACTGTGAGCCACCCAGAGTCACCCTCCAGGGGAGATGGATGGCATACAAATGTAATAAATAAATAAATGTGGAAATGCTCATACTATAAGCCTGCAAGTTAAAATAATGTCTGTAATTGTTTACCTGGAATAAATTATGAATATCAGTATAATTTTATGTAACTTGCTTGTAGAAGAATGTGAGAAATTGTTGAGCAATTATATTATGGTGGCCTTCCACAAAGTGGCATGTCCTGATATGCTGGGATTGCAGCTCCCTCAATTTCCAGTTAGCTTCTGGAGAATAAAAATTGGGGAAATCTGCATTATGGAATAAAAATTAAAAATTCCTTCTAGATCCTAGTCTGGGATCTAAAGAGGAGAAGAACAGCACCAAGGGAAGTGCAATTGCTTGGGAGAAAGATCCATTAAAAATCAACTAATAAATCCTCAGTGCAGCCCTCCCCAGCCCGATGCCCTGCAGGTGCTTTCCATTATGATTCCTATTATTCCAAGCCAGTGTGGCTGCTGTATAAATTGCCATACACTCTAGTTTATGAACCTTAACCAAAACTAGTCACCTATAAGTTTTTCTTCATATCAATGAATTCTAGATGTTTGTATTGTTTTAAAAAGTTTAATGAAGCCAAAATCAATAAAAGAGTTTGACTGAGAGCAGCAAGACATATCATAGTTTATTTTACATACATAGTTTGCAACTTACCCTATTTTACTCCATGTTTATTCCTTCTGATTTGACAGTCTTGTGGTGATAAAATAAATATTGGTTAAACTAAGCTTGATGGATAGCGATGGATTGGTGTTTGCACGTGTATGTTTCACCATAAATCCCACAAGTTCAGTAAGCAAATGTGATCATATTAGCCTTTAGAATCTTTGCTTAGACTCTGAGAGTTTATTTTAAAATGCTAATACATGAGTTTTCCATTAACTAAGTTCTAGAAATCTGAACATTGCACTTAGCAAAAAAAAAAAAAAAAAAAAAGCCAGAAGTTACATCAGATAGGCCAAAACCCATATTCAAAAGGAAGTGGCTAACAGAATCAGATCTCTGTTAGTTTCTCTGTGTGTGTTTGTGTATTTGCTTTCTGACAAGCAGCTCTTCTCCACCAGAGGGAGAAACTGGATTTCTGAACCAAAAAACCTTGCCTCTTTAGTAGCATATCCCTTCCTTAATTTTCACCTTTTTTTTTTTAATGCAGATACCCACTTGCATTTGGATTAGAGCCACATTCTAATGTGACATGCAGAGTTAGACTGTGGGATTTAGTGTTATAATATTTGAATAACTTTTTTTCTTATCACATTATTATTGTGCAACATTTTTTCTGTATCTTGATTTAAATTTAGTAGACTTGACCTGCAGTATTTTGGAGCAATGAGATAGCCTGCCCTCCTGGCAAGGAAACAACCTGAAGGAACAGCATTCACATCCATAAATCAGTAGGCTCTGATTAGCATCTGCTACCATGTCTTGCTGCATTTATGTAAAACCCAAAGTCTGCTTGGTATATTGAGCCTCTGGCTGTCAAACAATTGTTCTGTAGGTAATTTAAACTTGCAATAGAATGTTTATTCATTAACTCTTTTACCCAAAATAGTCCAGCTCCTAAAAGAACTTTAATTACTCTTCTCCCCCACCTTTACTTTTGGCAGGAAGAAATTCTTCAGTTAGACTACGAGACTGTGATGTTGAGATGCACGGAGACATTTGATGATGATTTGTAAATGAACATGTTTGTATTAAGTGCAAAAATATAACTGCTGTTTAACAATATTTCCCTACTTTCTTTAAAAAAGAAAAAAAAAAAGCATCACTATGGGAGATGTTACAACAGTTTCTCATCATGCATCATGTTACCAACAGTTCTGTTTATGTTGGCTTTGTAGTTTCTCATCAGTTAAATTACTTTACATGTATTGAAGTTTAACATTCATAAAGTTGCTTTTTTAAATATATGTCTGAAATTCGGTGCTGCCAAGTGTAAATCCACAATCTTCTTACATCCTGTAACTACTATTAAAAAGCAAGGGCAAACTACATGTGATACCAACTCTTCCATTAATTAAAACAGCTTTCCCTCAACCTGGCTCCCTCAGATATGTTGGAACACATTCCCAGAATTCTCGGCAAGTATGGCCCCAGATTGGTGAAAGCCCCTTTAAAATTATTTAGATGCCTTTCCATACTTGTGGCATCATCTCAGGGAAAATTAGTAATAGAGCCAGTGTGATATAATGGTTAAGATACTGGAATAGGGTCAGGGAGACCCAGTACACTATCCGCTGCTGTTCCTTGCAAAAGTTAAGTATCTTTCAGTTAATCACTAAGTGGTGAACTCTGATACAATCTGTACCAGATACAGAGCTTTCGGAAAATTTGAAAGCATACTTACAGTAATAGGCTTCACAAAGCCTGGGGAAGAGAATGGTGATTTGCAAAATATTACAAATGCAGAACTTCTGCACATTCTTCCTTTATCAGGAAAAAGGGGAGCCACCTCCCTAACCCATCAACAAGTGGTTAGTGTAAGGATCAAGAAATCTCCACCCTAACAAACTTAAAAGATAAATTGGGTACTAAAGTCAGTGTACTCAGTTGCTAAAATTTCTGTAGCCTAATCCCTTTTTTCAATAAATCTAATTAAGGAATACTATGAAAACCTTCCTTTTTGGTTATAAGCTAAGAGATAATCATTATCATCACTTTTTTACGTGCAGAGTCAAAATTTATTTAGAAATATTTGTATGCCACCTACTCGTATGACTAAAAAAAAAAAATGATACGTAGAAATATGGACACCCAGTGCTTTTTTTTCCCACTGCAAAGATGTTAATAAGGCCCCCAAGGTGATTGATTTATTAGGCCTAGGGTTAATTGGGGAAGGTAATACCACAGATGAATACTCTAGTCCTTCTAACCTCACAGGTTAGATTGTTCAATCTACTTTCAACAATCCTGGGCTCCACAAAACTGGTCTTTGAGTATTTAAAAATGAAGACCAACTCTTACAAAACAGGGGAAGGCTATACAAAATTTTCTAGATGCTTCCAGCTACTAATTTCAGCTATGAGATTACATGGAACATGTTAAAGTAAAAGCAAGATCTGGAAGTGCAAGAAAAATCTCCCCAAACTGCCCCCAGATTGGTTGGTGCTGCAAAGTCGAATTTCAGATCACTGCAAATGAGCTGCTGAAAAGTTTAGTAGAGGAGCTGTCCACAGTAGAACTTTCCTTATACAGCAGGGATCTGCATGGAAGAGTTATTGTAAAGAAAACTTTTCTCCAAACTTATCTCCAAAACCTTTGTCTAAAGTATGCACAAGGAAACTTTGATAAGCCTGAAATGTTTTGGAATACTGAACTGTCTGGTTCCAATCACACAAGATACATTTGGAGAAAAAGGGGTGAAGTATTTGAAGAAAAGGGGCCAGCCATGAAGAACAGAGGTGGCACATTTATACTTTGGGGTTGGGTGGCACCAGTGGCATGAAGAATGGAGTCAACTATATACCAAGGTATCTAGAAGCTAATGTCCCACAGTCAGTAAAAAAATTGAAGCTGAAAAAAGGCCAGCTATTTTAACAAGACAATCCAAACTACCTCCAAATCAACCATGAAGTACTTACAGGAAAGAAAGCTAAAAGGTCTGGTATGGCCCTCACAGTCCTCAAAATTGAATATTATTGAAAATTTATGAGGAGATCTCAAGTGTACCAAACACACAAAGAGGCCTAAGAATATTTCTGAGCTAGAGGAATTGTGCAAGGAAGAGTGAGGAAAAATTTCCAAAAGCAAGAATAGAAAGACTCTTAGCTGGTTAGAGGAAATGTTGGGAAGCATTTATTTCTGCCAAAAGAGGAATCAACAAAGTACTGTCTGAAAAAGTATCCAAACATCTCCCATATTCAGTTTTCTTATTTTGAATCTGTAAACAGTTGCATGTATTTACTAAGTATGTATTCAGGAAGTATGCATGCAGGAAGATGTTTAATTTTGTAGCATGTAGAGGCTGTGTCAGCTTCTGTACACTTAGGGATTCACCAAAACCCCCCATTTGGCTAGGGAGTGCCTAAAGTTTTGCTTGCAACTGTAAGGAAGTTCCCTGGAGGACCTTGGACCAGTTGTTCTCTCTCTGGATTCTTGTGAGGCAAAACTAGAGACAGGAATGCTATGCATAGCATCCTGAGCTCCTGGAAGAAAGATGGGAGGTAAATCTAACAAGTGATAGTAATACAGCTGTCGGCAGAATTATCTGGGTTAAGAACATGAACATGGCAATACATTCGGCTGTTTCCAGTTGTCAAGGATGGAAATTTCTAGAACAGGTCCAAAAGAGTCTGAGAATTCTGCTGTCTTTATAGCATAATATTCTCCACAGCTTCTACATGTAAACCAGGGAAGGCTATCTATTACCTGCAATCATACAGTAGTGTTGTGCTGCAAGAAAAGGAAGTAACTAAAGGGCAGCTATTACAGTTCTTCCCTTATTCACCAGAGTAGCCATTATATGGATGTTTTTAGAAATGGGACAATAGCGTCTGAAATTATTTTAATTATTTGTGTATAATTTAGAGCTTCATTGAAACTGTTAAAATATGTAGAGGCTGGACTGTAATTTATTCAGTTATTAATGACATTCAATCCTAACAAGCACATCACCAGTGTATTTGTTTCTGTTTTTTACATCCTACTCTTCCAAGTCATGATATATTCAGTGGATATATCTTTCAAGTCATATATTTAATGGATATATTTCCATTAAAATAGAAAAATATGAAATAACAAAACAGAGCACAGCAGTTAAAACAGGAATGGTTTTAAAAATGCATTTCAGTTAAACATTAAGAACAGAATGAAAAGATGTTCATGGAAGTCAAATTGTTTTCAAATCTCATTTAAAGAGTAGTTGCGTGACACACTGAAACACAGACAATCAACAAATTTAGGCCGATCTCGGACATCCTAATTTAACAATAGGGCGTGCATTTGAAAAATAAAGGACTACAAATATGTGCTTCATTCTTGTGCTGGATTCAGATCTAATCTAATCCAGAATGTGATTGAAATGAATGGCACTTTCCCTACTTGTGTCCTGCCTTGTAATCATCATCAACTTATATTTGGGAAGAATAATGTAAGTAGTGGCAAAAGGGTTTGCTCATCTGCAGGCTGGCAAGCTATCTGGCAGCTGAGCCTAACATTTGAAATACTGAAATAATTCTTCTGTACGTGATTGAAATAATTATTCTTTATATAGAAATGAAAACAAGGATTCCAGCAGCAGGAAATCACACTCTGGACCAGTTTAGCATCAATTTGTGATGGAGTCAGCCTGGCAGACTTCCTGGTTCAATGAGTGGGCATGACAAATGTTTAGTTTTGGTATAACAAAACTGTGCCTCCTAAAGTATCTGGTAAATTGACTCCATGCAAAGCACCTCAATAAAAAGAATTCAGATTTTATTTCCTCTCCAAAAAGCAATGACACAATTTGTGAAATCTGGGCTACACCTTTATCATCCTATCCAACATCATTAGAAGGGTGGATTTAACCAGTAGGTAATTTTTTGTTTCCCAGATCCAGGATGAAAGCCAGTTTGGGGTAGTGGTTAAGGTACCAGGCTAGAAACTGGGAAACCATGAGTTGTAATCCTACCTTAGGGATGAGTAAGCTGGGTAATTTTGGGCCAGTCCCTTTCTCAGAGCCCTAGGAAGAAGAAGGGTCTAGTAAACAAAAAATTACCTACTGGTTAAATCCACCCTTCTAATGATATTGGGACAAATCACTTTTGAAGAACTTGCTGAAAAACTGCAGGGACTTGTCCATATGGTCACCAAGAATCAAGTCTGACTTGAAGGCATACATAAAATCCAGGACAGCAGAGATGGAACTTTTTGGGTGGGTAAAGCAAGTTAAGTCTCTCCAAAAAAATTGGCTTTCACTTACCTTCTGTCTTCTGCAATTGATTATCATGCTCCAATGAAGAAGAAACATGTAAAAGATCTCATGCAAGCAGGTAGGAAGTGCAGTAACTAGTTTAGGTAGGCTACCTGTATTTTATGTAGAATTCAGTGTATGTGAGATTGTAGCCTTCTGTATCTAGGGATTAGTAATAGGCCTAATAATTTCTCACTCAGACTTTCCTCATGTGCAAGACTGAACTGTTACACAGCTATTTTGTTATTGCTGGTTTTGGATGGGTAGATCCACAGTGTCTTTTTTTAAAAAAAAAAATCCCAGCACTGGGCTGAAGAGAGATTCTTGGCGAGGACTGGTCTAAATCCAACTTTGGTCGTGACAATGGCTAAAGCAGCATTTCATCATTTTTTTAAAAAAATCTGTCCAAGAGTTCTTTTTTTTTATTGAACACTTTTCAAATTAGCTATAAAATCCACATTATAGCCTCCATTTGAATGACTCACTGAGCATAAAATTAAAAGCATTTTAGTATAGTACACAGATGCAAGCTGGTTTAAACCGGTCAACGGCTTTGCCTACTAAAATGTATTTTGATATTTGTTACATATCTAATTGCTTCTGCATAACAAATTATAAAGAAATAGTCCTGACACATACATAATATACATAATACACCATGGGATGAAGTATCATCAATATGCAAATGATACCCAGTTATACATCTCCATCCTGGGTGACTTGAGTGATGTCATGACCACCCTTTTGTGGTGCCTGGAGGCTGTCGGGGTCTGAATGGGGTGCAACAGGCTTCAACTGAACCCTAGTAAGATGGAGTGGCTGTGGATTGAAGTCCCTCTACATATGAAGATTTACCATCTTTGGTTTTGGATGGGGTTGCGCTGACCCAGACAGGCCCTGCGCGTAATCTGGGGGTCCTCCTGGGCTCACAACTCCAGCTCAAGGAGCAGGTGGCAGTCATGACCAGGAGGGCCTTTGTCCAAATTCATGTGGTGCGCCAGTTATACCCTTTCCCAGATCAGGAGGTCCTCCGGTCAGTCACTCACACACTGGTCATCTCTCGTTTAGACTATTGCAATGAACTCTATATAGGGCTACCCTTGAAGAGTATCCAGAAGCTACAGCTGGTTCAAAATGTGGCTGCGCAGACAATCTTGGGTGCCTCAAGGATGGCACATATAACACCTTTGTTGCAGGAGCTGCATTAGGTCCCAGTTTGCTTCCAGGTCCAATTCAAGGTGTTGATTATTATCTCTAAAGCCCTACATGGCATGGGCCCAGGTTACCTGAGGGACCGTCTCACCACCATCACATTGACTTGTCCCACCCAGTCAGGCAAAGAAGGCATGTTACAGACCCTGTCAGCAAGAGAATGTCAGCTGGTGCGGTCCAGGAGGAGAGCCTTCTCTGCCGTTGCCCCTGCCATCTGGAGTATTCTCCACCCAGAGGTGTGGCCGGCCCCTACCCTCCTGGCTTTCCAGAAAGAACTGAAGACCTGGTTCTGCCAGCTTGTGTGGGGCAAGAAGAGTTTTAACCAACCCTGGGGGTGGCTGGCACCATGATGACACTCCCTCAGTCTAATAATTTCTAACTACCATAAATTCTTGGAAAATATTTATTATTTATTTAGGACTATTGTTGTGTTGTATTTTTAATTAATATTTATCTCTTCTGTAAACTGCCAGAGTCACTTTTTAATGAGATGGGCAGTGGCAAATTTGATATATAAATAAATGAAAAATAAAATAATCTCCATATACATGAAACATGCGCGTCAAAAAGGTATCATTGGAAAAGAGGATATTCTACATCTTTGCTTTCTTTCTGTGAGTGGTACAGTCCCATACCAATTTGCTCCTTGAATGGGGAGAATCATTAAGCCAGAATTTGTCAGAATCTTTGCTTTATTATTTATGAAGAAGCATACCCCAGCATATTGCCCAACTGTTCCTATGCAGCAAGAAGAGGCTTGCTGATATATCACCAAGGTGAAGAGAAGAGCGTCTTACAGACTTATATTTGCTGATAGTTTAAAAATAAAGGATTGTCTCTTGCCACAACCTCATGCAACTCTAAACTCTGGATTCAAAAGGCTCGTTGGAATGCCATCTTAGTGAGCTGATAGCATTTTAGGCTTCACTGCGTGTTAATAGCCATGAAAGAGGCACAACTGTTGTATGTGGAGCTAGCTACCTTGACTTCTCCCAAATGGCCGTGCAAGGTATTTGGATGTATATGGGATAGCTATGATGAGAAGCAGGGTATGAAAGTTTCCAATTCATGCTTAATAGCCATGTAGGAAAAGAAGGATGTAATTGCTAGGCTGGGGAGTATTACATTTAAATTATCCCTTTACTTACTTCAGAGTAATACATGAATACATGAAGTGGAAAAACAGTATTAAATCTGAAGTGAGGAAGACTGAAGAGTGCACATATGGCCAGTATGAAAAAAAGGAGGTACAACATGACAGGAAACTGAAATGGGGCAGAAAGGACCAGATTTGTTCCTTCAACAGTGCCCTATGGTTAATCAGATCCAAATCCCTTTTTTTGGAATTTTAGAAAATACTGCTTTGCAAAGTGTGATATGATGCAAACAATCATGAAATCAACAGGTCATCAGTGCAAATTGTCTTGAAACCAGAACAGCATTCACTGAGGAAATTGCCAGCATGAGGTCGGGCTCATTAGTAAACCAAAATGGCCTTCACCGAAGAGAATGATCAAAAGCCTTTCCCAATGCATATCAGATTACTGATACTTTCCTTTGGGTACAGTTTAAACATAAGGTACAACATTATATGAATTTACATATTTATCTGGATAAAGTATGCATTGTGTGTGGCTATTCATGTATATTGGCTTGCATGAAAGCAAATAAGAAATAACAACTTTTATTTTATAAATGCTTTTGGCAACTCAAATTTAATCCAGAAGCCTATTGTAGTCATTAAATAACCCGCATTAACCAGCAAACGGTCCTCCAGAGGTTTTAGACTTAACAACTCTGATGATTAAAAAGTAAGGGGGCACCAAAAATCTGAAGCGTGCAAATTAAGGAGTTTGATCAACTGCATTTGGTCAGTTCAGCTGAGATAAAGCTTGAGGCTGTATTTACTGAAACCTAAGCCTCATTCATTTTCTCAAGAATTACACTCAGATTTCCTGGGCAACAGTTTTCCATAGTAGAAAGGAAAACAAATTCTTTCCCATGACCACACCTGCGCTTCCCACTCCCTAAATAGACAATTATTTGAAATGGTGCTGTAAAGAAACCAACACTCAGGATGGTGCCGATCTTGGGGGATATCACAGAACTGCTTACAGGATCTTGGTCTTTTGCTCAGCCACAGCTCATGAAACCCACAGAAAGGAAGATGATTTTTCAGTGGCTTAGGAAACCATTTTTTCCTCCTGGTGCAGATTTAAACCTTTGTGTTAATACTGATATCAGAGTTCCTTTCAACATCAGCTTTGATGCTCTTCTCCTGTTCCTTTGCACTGTGAGTAGCCAACTGCTTGGGGCACGTTGGAAGGTACTTAAACCAGTTAGCAACACAGAACTTGGAACCTATTCCAAATGGAAGATCATAGATGTGCAGGGTATTCACAGTACCATCAGAGTCTGTATTATAATCTTTCCTCCAGGCCAGAATTCCTCGTTCTTCTTTGCTTCCTACAGAAGGGAAATAAGATGGTGAGTAGCAAGGGCCCCTCAACTAAGCTATATTATGGTTAGAAAGCTATTTGGTGTTACTGGTAAATACAATGCTTCCAGTATCACAGAAAGAACACATGATTTTAGAAAAACCCACACGAAAGATCAGGGGATGTAAACAGAAAACTAGACCTACCCATCCCAGTTCTATGGAGAAGGAATTTTCTTCTCTCTCTCTCTCTCCTCAGTACAATAGCTTCTGCTCTCCACTATTCAGCTAATTTAGGGTACACACAGTATTGCATTGGGAAAAGAAAAACTTGCACCACTTTTCTCCAACACAATAGACTGTCTGGCACTCCTTCAACCAGCTGACCAGCTGGTTGCTGGTTAGCACATGCTATCATGGTTGGGAAGGGAGCTTCTTCTGTGCAAAAGCATCTGATTAGGTGGCTTCCTGTATATGTGGGCAGTGGCAGCGACACCGCATCATCTAAAAGCTGCAAGCCATGTACAAGCCTACCTGTCCTTCAGGATGAGAAGGTTACAATAAATTCTTCCCATAAGGCACTTGATCAGTGATAACTAAGATCAGTGTTAGAGAGCCAGTTTGGTGTAGTGGTTAAGGCCCCAGGCTAGAAAGCAGGAGACTGTGAGTTCTAGTCCCACCTTAGGTGTGAAAGCTGGCTGGGTGACTTTGGGCCAGTCACTCTCTCTCAGCCCAACTCACCTCACAGGGTTGTTGTTGTTGTGGGGAAAATAGGAGGAGGAAGGAGTATTAGGTATGTTCGCCGCCTTGAGTTATTTATAAAAATAATAAAGGCGGGATAAAAAAAATCTAAATAAATAAATAAATAACAATATTATAAGTGACAGAAATATGTTCCTCATATTCTTTCTTTTTGAAATATGTAACATGAGGCATACACACAAAGAAATCCACAAGACCAGTTCTAAATAGAAATCTCTTTGATCCCAATCAACAGTAGCAACACCCCTCCTTTCCTCAGGTAATAAGGGCTCTTATTGTAGTGCATCACTGAGGGCTGTGTGCATCTTACTCTAGATGTGTGGGTATTGCTGTTTTGTGAGTGACTACTAGGCAACTAGGGTAATACTTAAATGGCTCCACCAAATGGGCAAGGCTAAATCATATGACCCTTTCCCACGGAACTGGCATGAATGTTCCTATAGCGTTGACTCTGTGGTCAGGATCTATGCGTGAATGGATCTGCATCATTTACATTGTCCCATCCACTCCAGAACCATCAATGGAATAATGAGCTCTGGCACAGCCAGGGTAGCATCTCAGGCTCATCTTCAGGGGCAGCAATTAGAAAAGTATACATGGTTTTCTATTTTTATGTCACATGGTACCAAACTTCTTTTGGAAAATGGTTTGCACAGAGTCCCTGGTAATAGGATTGAGCCTGGTTCCAGAACTAAGCATTTAAGACAAAAAACATTAAATTCAGCATAATTTCTGTTTGATTTTACTTACAATTAAATAAGAGTTTAATTAAACCAAGGTATGTTTTAAAATGAGTGGCCGTACAAATCTTTTAAATAAAAATGGAAAACTTTAAAAAAATTGGTGGGGTGATCACTGCTTACTTTTTCATTACTTCTCCCCACAGCCATTTAAACATTATAAATTGGTGGCAACTTTTACACGGGCTCTGGGAGTATCACTGAAGGCTCTCAGGGATCGCTAAGTAGTCCTGGAGTAAGACGTTTTCCCTTATGGTGTACTAGGAATACAATCCAGTCAAATTCTGAAAAGGCAAGTGTAACTCTTACTCATGCTGCTGCATTACGACCATGAATGCTATCATAAATTCAAGGAAGATGAACCATGATCAATAATTACCTGGAATAGTGTTATCAAATAAAAAGCCCAGGAATCCGCCCACAAACATGCCAGTTGTTAGCAGCACCTGGATCACTTGATCTAGCGGTTCAATTCCTAGAAATAGAACCCATTTGTCCAATGAGCATCAGAACAAATCATAAACTCCTAATCCTCTCCTGAGGGAAGAAATGTGAGCCATCTGAAGTGTTCTTTTTTTCTTTTAATAATCAGTACACGGCATTTACTTTACACTAAAAAAAATTATGGTTCATGTGGAATGTCGCATTGTGCTTCAGTGTTTTACACAGAGACCCTGGCATGAGTACTACCCAAATTATTGCATAAATTATTTACGTACCCCTATCATAAACAAACAAGGAACATAATAGTGTAGGATTCGGTCTGGTATTTCACATCAATGGCTTCAGCATCAGGAATTGAACATTTTGTGAAGGACTCAATTTTCAATACTCCAGTTCCTTAATTGGCCCTCACCCAGCAACTGGTAATATGATTGCTGTGCTTCGGTCAGTTGAAGTTGCTGCTTCAATCCTTCAGCAGATCCTTTTTATGTTAATGATCTACTAGATTTAAGTATCAGGAAGTCATCCAAGTCTGAGCAATGCTTTAGAATGATGTATCAGCCTGTACAAAATGTGTGCAATAATCTAATTATAGCAATGGTACTCAATAAATTGCCCAAAATGTTGTCATGAAGGTTCAATTGAAGCTGTAGTTTTGCTACTTGAATCCACTGGAGCCAAATTTCAGATCAGATGCACACTGGCAGCTCAAATACCGATTTGCATATATATATATATATATATATATATATATATATATATATATATATGTTCTCAAAGACAGTTAGATAAAAGCACCCTATTTATACAGTCAAGAGAGTGAATAAATCAGAGCTGGGAAACCTTAACTATGCTAGATGCTGATGGTATCACTTAATATCCCTCATATTTGGCCATGTTAGCTGGGAGTTACAGATTAGCAATAGCCTCCCTCGCCTCTGAACTAAATCACAGCATTTGCAGTCATGTTCTTCTCCTTACATGAGCCACGTGCCACAATATTTTTCCATGCACAAAATATCTATTACAACAAATACCTTCCAGACCATGATAGAGTATATAACCCACAGTGTAAAATACTAATATATGGCAATTCTGCCCTTTTTTGTTGTTGTTGTTATACTTTTAATTATTGCTCTGACTTAAACCTTACTTCAGATGAAAGATGACACTTAATCAAAGCTGTAATCTCCTTATGTACCTGTTTTTAGTTTTTCTGTATTATTCTCCACCCAGTATGGCACGGTCAAACCCGCAAATATAGAAAATCCAAAGATGAATATGTTTCTTGAAGAGTTCATGTCTGCATACTGACAAAGCAGAATAATTGAAACAAAACATATTCATTTATGCCTATTATTGTATATGTAAACCAGTTAGTATTACTATATCATACTATGTACTCTGAGCCTCACCTAGCCAAACTTTGATTCTCCAAGTATTAACAGGGTTGGCATTGATTAATACTAGAAAGGGGAACCTCCTGGGAATTCCCAGGCTGTTGGCTGGATTGGGAAGTTTATTTTATTTATTTATATTTCAAATTTAGAAGTTGTGAAAAGTCTCCTTGAAGAAGATGGTAGCAAATCTCTTCCACAATGCTGCCAAGAAAATTGCATGGATGCTGTTTCCCAGAGTCTAATTCAATTCAAGGACACCTTTGCTTACTTTTACATACTCAGAGCACAGCAAGACAAGTTCCTGAGCCCAAGAACATACAATCTAAAATTCAGCACTGGGGAAACAAGAGCTAGGAGAGGTAGAAGTAAAGAGGAGAAGGAACATATGCTTAGTAAAGCATATATTATAAATGAAGTATATATTGTAAATATATAGTAAAGCATCTATTGAAAATAAAGTAAATAAACTGGGTTATAATAGGACATGGGAATTTGGTAGCTAGAATAAAGGTTTCATGGGAAAAGACTGAAGAAGAAAGGTGGTTGGCAGTAGTCCTAACTTATAGGATAGTAAAAGAGAAGGGTTAGTGTTTTTTTCAGGAGAGAAGATAGGCAGGAAGGAAGGTAAGAGTGAGTAGCTGTGGAGAAGAACCAATTCTCATAACCTTTCTAAGATAGCCGAGGGAACAAAATACCCAAGGCCAAATGAATGTGAAAACCTAAAGGAATCAGATTGTATTTATATTAAATGGAATCAAATTCTTATATGTGGGTAGATTCTCAATACAAGATTGCTTAGAAGTCAATATGGCTAGAATGGGCTCAAGTGGTCTTATAAAAGGACATAAAAACATAGCAAAACAATCAAATGAGCATATTAAGAAATTGAATATTAGTTGTGATAATCCATACATTTGGCACAAGGAAATACCAAGGGATTGCTTTGTAATTCCTCCTACAAAGAAATTTCCTAAGCCACATGGTTCTGTCTCATCCTTAAAAAAATCAATTTACCTGTAAATTGGAAACCCCCACAGCCGCGATGATACCAAACATCACAAGAAACATTCCTCCAATGATGGGTGTTGGAATGCTGGCAAACACAGCCCCAATCTTGCCAAACATGCCAGTCAAAAGCAGAACAAAGCCACCGGCCACAATGACCATTCTACTACCTACCTGTGTGGAGAGGGAGAGAAAGTAATTACAAGCAACAAAAAGAGGAGAAAGCTAACCAATGCCTGACAATTGGCAACTCTGACAGGTTTAGAAGTAACATTTCAAGATTCTTTAGCTGAGTCAAATGTCTTTTATCTGACATATTAAGTATGCCACAGGATTTCCATCTGACAAGTATCAAGTCAAAGGCGTCGCCTTATAGTCATTTTGAATACTTATTGTAAAATATATTAAATAATGCTATTTTTGTAAAAGAGAAAACAATAATATACTTCTAAAATATAATACAGTATAATGGGTCATATTATCATACAGTTATTCTTGATATGTAAGTATATTTTACGATTAGGGATACTAAAATGTTATTGTGATTTATTAAAAATGGAAAGTAAATCCTTTGAATGCCGATATCTATTTAAAGCTCCAGCTTGTTCAGAGAATGTCTAAATCCATCCACCCAGTGTATGGTTATTGTTTTTAAAATCTGGAAGCTTAACAAACTCTGTGGTGTGCTTCAAATACAGGAGAGTAGAAGGGCATGGCTGCCTCCCTTTTCAGACCACCACCCTGAACTCTGAGCTGTTGTTTTTAGAAGGCTAAAGAATCACCCACATTCAGTTAAAATTGTGCCAAACCAGTGCAGTTGGTTTCTTAATTTTATTAAGGATTCCCCACTCTTTTTTTCCTTACCTTGACCTTCCTTGCAGTGTGCAAACCCAGAGCAATATTAGAAAATTTAAACCACGGTCTCAGATCAGATATCCAAAAGTGTCAATGCCCCATAACAAAAGAATATGCATCCTAAAAAATGCCCCCGAATTATCTCCAAAACAGAAGATGCACAGGCTTTTCTTCAAGTATTCTTAGCTACGCATGGCCACTTTTGGTTCTGATCCTCCAAAATCAGACTTACCCGAGTGATCCCCAAAGCGCCAACATTTTCACTGTAAGAAGTAGTACCATTTCCTGTTCCCCAGGCTCCAGCCAGAAGGCAGCCGATCCCTTCTATTGCAATGCCACGATTGACTGCATGCTCGGGAGGAGGCGGAGCACCAGACAAACGAGCACAGGCATAGTAATCTCCCACCGACTCCACCATGGAGGAGAACACTCCCGCCATGATGCCAAATACACCAGCCAAACTAATTGTGGGCACTCCCCACTGACCTGAAGAGAACAAACATACATGCTAAAACTGAAGACCTGAAACTCATAAATTCACCTGCAATTTTTTATTTGAAGTATTCAACAGAGATAAAAGTATGTACTCTAAATAATTCCTTGCAAGAATCTTACATAATTTCATAATAGTAGCCTAGTCTCCTGTATGTTGTCGCATTTAGATAAAAAATAAGAGATTGTTCCAACAGTTTATTTAATTTGACGGGGGGGGGGACTCTATACATCATTACAATCATAGTTTTAAAAGTCCAAAGCAAACAGAAATCCAAATGGGAAGCAACAAGACACAAGAAAAGTGGGGGAGCCCCTTTGTTTTTTATGTTGCTTTTACTCTGGGATTTTTCATTATTGAATAGGAAGCTTGCTTACGTAGTACTGATCAAAAATTATTCCCAAGAATTTCCCAAGAACTCGGATATTTAAAAAGGCCAAAGAGCTCGGACATAAATGATGAAGGGATTCGATATAAATGGGGTGCTACTTGTGTTTTCCAGGTCTAACCAGCCACAACATAAACACATTTTTATGTAGAAGAAACTGAAATTTTCTTCCATTTTGTTTTGTCATTCCAAATAGGAAAGAGCATCGGCATGAGAATACCTGGGTAAGGAAATCGAAACCAGGGTGCCTTGGTCAGGACATCACCTTTGTTGTCAGTCCGAGCTAAATAACCATAAGTCCCCGCATCCGAAGGGAAGACATTGGTAATGGTGAGTATGAAACAAAATAGCCACGTAATTATGAGAGCAAACAGCACCTAGGCAGTCACAGATGACAAGGAATCTTTGTTAGTGAGTAGACCCAGACCTCAAAGCAGGAAGTTCTATATAATTGTAACAAGTGTTGTTCTCATTTATTTATATTCCTTATTCATTTATTCCTTGCAGTTATGCTGAATTTACAGTAGAGCCATTAGGATTACTGAATAATATGGCTATGGCTTTATTTTTATTGTAGTCAATGACCAGTACATAATAAAACTTAATAACATAAGACAGGTTACATATATATGAGTAAAAGCTAGTCATAAAATTAACTGAGCATATTGATCAAGTGGTTATGCATTTTACATATAATATGACAAAAATGTAGCTACACTCAAAGTAACAGCATCACATGTGTCTGAAAGTAACAATTGTATATAGAAGTGGTCGGAATGACTGGGGAATTTCTTTAAGTATGGGGCTATTAACTCAAAATGTGTATCAACATAAAATGAGAAAGATAATAAAGCATGTTTTATACTTTCAATTGGCCCTCTGCCACATGCAAAACCTTAATCTAAATGGGATGCCCTCCTTGTATCTCCTCTCTTAGGGAGAGGGAGGGCATTAAATTGTGCCAAGGAGAATGCTGTCTTATATTTAGAGATTATAATTTGGTTTATGTATTGGCAGGTCTAAGAAGGATAAAGGAGCTAGTTGGGAATATGTCCTTAGGAAGAAATGCCAAATCTAGTTGAGTATCAATATCTATAACCTGTTGCCTCAAAGCTGCTATTATATAAAGGTTTTTTTCCAGAATAATTCCGTGTTTCTCTTTTTGTAAGACATCCAAAACCTCGGCTATGGTTTTATACTTTGCATTATCATATGAGCTTGGTAAGATCAACATAACCAAAACCACAAACTGATTCTAACTGCTGGGCGAAAGCTTCTCCCATCAAGACTCTTTCCTTTACTCTCTAGAGCTGGGCATCTTCAAAAACAGATTTTAGAAGTGCTTTAGAACTGCTGCGACCGCAACTCCTTCCTGCCATTCCTTAAAAAACACGTCTATTTTCTGCATAGTCCTGAGAAAAGATGCTACCTAAGTCACATTAAAGATGCACTACTCATCATTTAATTCATTATAACTGTAGCACATGTCTTCAGGCTCACACAAAATCCTGAAAAAAAGTAAAGTGTCTTTTAATAAATAGCAGGGAAGCCCAAATCACTTCTTCTGAATAATTCTAAAGTGTGCTTAGCTATGTTATTCTCATAGTAGTGTTAGCAGTCTTTATACTTATTCTGGCTTTATACTTATAAGTACAGAATACTTATACTTATACATATTCTGTTCTGTAACTACAAGTTTTTGCACTTCAAATCCAATATACATAACATTTAAAATAGCAACATTTCAAGCTAAATAATTCAGAATGTTTAAAAATAGGTTCTATTCTAAATAGTTGTTGCAGTAAAACAAATGACAAATACAGAGAAACTCCAAAACTGAGTCACTGACTCTCAAATTATCTGACTTGTCTGCCCATAATGTACTCTCATTTCAAATTAACTGGAACATTAACTTAGTCCTTTAGCCCAATTGTTCAGCCTACCCCAAGACGTAAAAATGGCCAAGATCTGCTACCCTCCAAACATCAACTGCATACTCAGAAGCCAACAGGACTGACAGGTGAAAGCAGTGGTGATAGGAGAGTGAGTTCCAACACACCAGAGTGCAGCAGGCTATCTGATGAGCTGCTGGGCAGACTGAAAATAGAGCTGCTTATGCCCTACAAACAAATTCTTGCTTCCATTCCTCCTAGACATGTCTTATTCTATCTAATGGTAGGGCCAGTCCTGCTACTAATGAGTAAAAAAAACCACTGGAACATCTCAGTTACATGGGGAAACATCTGAGAAAGTCTGACTTAAAATTTCTAGTTTCTATACTTCAACTTTCAAGATCCAGAGTAAATTGTAGCACTGTCCAAACAAAATAAATCCATTAGCTCACTTAAGACCTGGCAGGTTAGTACAGCATGAAGCATTTCATTCTCTCTTTCTCTCTCTCCTCCCCTATCTCCCCACCTCTCCATCTATCTATACACCGCCTCAATCACTGACATGACCTTGGGAGGCTGAATTTGTGAACCACAAACTTACTTAGCTCATTGTATTGTTTCCAGCAGAAGTTAGTGATAATTCTTGGGGGTCTCTTTTAAATTATTCTGCTTTTTGTGTGTATGTACTTAGTTACTCAAAAATCATTACAGTTACTCACTGGAAAGATCTGAAAGAGGTAGATCTTGGAGAAATGGCATTTTTTGCTTTTCTGGTAAGTCGGTAATGGAACAGGCACATTTTTCAGATACTGAGAGAATAAAACTATGAAGAAAATTGTTCTAAAGCAGTAAAGAAGAAAAAGAAAGATTTACATTTATGATATTCTGATTCAGAAATTAATGTAACACCTTTACAGTTATAAATTTAAATACTGATGTTTGCAAATACTAACACACCACATACTTAGTTTGAAGGACAGAATACTACATCTCCATTTTCAACATTCTTTTTCTTTACTGTGTTGCAAAGGATCCATTTAGTTTAATAATATTCTAAATGCCCTTAATTTATTTGGAAATGTTTAATAAATTCTTAAGACTGGATTTTTGTATTTTGGGAGCCATGGTCTTCTGTTAATTTGTTGCTGATGTTGTTACACTACTTTTATATTCTACCATTCCTCTGGGAGCTCAAGGCAAAGTTCATGTGAATCCCTCAATATGCCCCACCCCCACCCCTCAATCATCTCTGCAAAACAGCGAGAAAGCGACTATCCCAAAATCATTCAGTGAGCACCACAGTCAAATGGAGACTTGAACTGTGTTTCCCTAATCCAAGTCTAACGCCTTAACCACCATACTGCACTAGGGATAAGTGTCAGTAAACTCACTGGTTTTGTCCTGTGTTAAGATGCAAAGCAGATGTTGTGCTATGTAGCTGCTAATGTGTTACTGTGCTTATCTGTTTTAATCACGAACTGCTTCTATGTGTCTTGCAAAAGAAAAAGAAAAGGCAGCATCCAATGATTTTTATTATGTGAAAAACAATGAAAAACTAATATTAAGGGTCTGTGAGGAGAATAACAAGTTACTTCATATTTTACGAATATTGAGGTTTTATGGATAAAGATAAAAAGTGTCCTCACATATACACCCTGGGGCATACATTAAGAATATGGATACTGATTCAGAGACATCAAGAATGTGCAGGTGAGGAACTAGCAACATAAATGGAGAATGCCACATTTTGTGTAGCAAAGTTACTTAATTTCCAGGTGAAATTTCAAAAAATATGCATTCAATCCATTTACATTCATTTTTACATTACATTTACATTCATATAAGTATTCGCTACATTATATATTGACTAGGCACTTTTTACAAAATAAACTGTCTGCATGATTGATTTGTGCATATTTTCCAACATTACTTGGAAACTATGGACATTCTTCATTTAATTCATGTTTCTCACAATATGCACATTTGTTTAGCACACCACATGTGTAAACATGTAAGGGCTAAGAAGTTTCTGTTCTAATTAATCCATAAAGACAATAAAAAACCATTATATTCTCAGTTTGCATTACAGTGTTTTGGTCATTAAAAGGACACGAAACTTACATGGCTGCTATACCCCAGTGTTCTCCGGCATCTTTCCCTGCTGAGCTAAAGAGAGGCAGTGCCACCAAGGTTATGGTTGGAGCAATAGTCAGAGGGCCAATGAACCGCATCAGAAATCCAATGAGACCCGAAAAGCCAATAAAAATTTGGAAGCAGGAAGCTACCATAATTGCTCCCTGCACCTGAAACAACAAAGACTGTAAATGTATTTGATTCTAATTGGAAATCCTTGAATTTAAGTTCCAAGTGGTGATGTATGATTGGCAGCAGTTGGTAGTCGATCAGGAGATGGTTAATGGAATTGGATATCATCTTAATCCTAACAAAGCTGCCATGTATTTAATATTTAGTAGGAAGACTGATTAGTTGCTTTTATTAGTTTGTCTTCTAAATGGCTAAGAAATACCTGGAAGGGAAACATCATTTTTCTGATGACGTTCCTGATTTGGAAGAGATTAAGGTAAAAAACAGGAAGCAGCAAAGTGCAAGCGGTGGGAATGAGTGAACTGATATTGGGTATTCCTGCACCTGATACCTCCTTTGTTCATGATCCAGAGATATTTCTGCAGGACCATGAAAGGTCCTCTTAATCTTAAGAGCAGAACAATCATCATTCACTTCTATTTGACAGGCTGCTGTTCTGGAGGACATTGAGCTACTATTCTCAACGGTACTGAGGAAAGCTGTAACAGTTAATTCATCCTGAAAAAAAATAACATCTTTACTCCCTGTAACTGATCAAAAACTATTTGAAAGGCAAAGTGACATCGCTCTCCTACTGCCATATCTTTTGAAGAAAGAGAAGTTACACAAATTTGTCAGGTGCGTCACAAAAACAAAACATTTCCACTAAATACATACATATACAGTATACAAGCATCCTCAGTGGATTACCTCTCTCATTCGAACCTGCCATAGCTCAATGAAATCTGGGGAAGTAGGATCCACCATGCTGGCATTATTGGTCCAAGCAGGGCACTTCCAGGAGGGTAGACTGAGCATGGCCAGTGAAGGAGTTAAAAATGAAAAGGTTCCTCCTTGTAGAATAGGTAGCCTGTAATGAGGAGAAAGATGAGAAATGGAGCAATGCATACAAAATACATCATATACCTGTATATACACTAGATGGCATTGCAATGTACTCACACAATTTAGTACTATTCTATTTCCCAAAGGCTTTCCAGAACAACGTTTTGACAGTCTTCTGGAAGATCATAAGCAAATGGATTGCTCTTACCACCAACAACAAACTGTTCCAGAGAAGGGCGTTCCTATAGATTACTGTTTCTGTTCTCCCTTCCATCAAACAACTCAATAGAAGGGGACCTTCAATCAACACTCTGCATGCAGCAGGTGGTTATAATCAATTTAGATTTTAAAAAGGCAGTTTTGAAGATACAGTGGGACCTCGGTTTACGAACTTAATTCGTTCCGTGATTCTGGTCGCGACTCGAATTGGTCCCAGCCCGAAGCAAATTTTCCCATAAGGTTCAATGTAATTACCGTTAATCTGTTCTGGCGTGGAGGACAGGGAAGCGGCTATTGCTTGGAGGGAGAGTCCCCCTCCCTACGATCACGTGTCAGGGGTGGAAAATGGCCACGGACCACGTATCAGGGGTGGAAAAATGGCCGCGGACCACGTGTCAGGGGCAGAAAAATGGCTGCGGACCATGTGTCAGGGGCGGAAAATGGCCGCGGACCGTGTCACGGGAGGGAAAATGGCCCCATATCCTGTTCGTACCCCGAGGCGGAGTTCGCAAACCGAAGCAAAATTTTGCAGCCGGAGCTGGTCATAACCCGAAAAGTTCGTTAACAGAAGCGTTTGTAACCCGAGGTTCCACTGTACCAGGCCCCAAGCCATATAAAGGTTTATAGGTAATAACCAGGAGCTTGAAATGCACCCAGAAAGAGACAGGTTGCCAATGCAGTTCCCACATTATTGGTGTTATGTGACAATGCTGTGTCTCTCCCTTTATTACTAAGTTTATTTATTTGTTACGTCACCTTATACATCACTCCATTTCCTAAGCCTCTGAGGGGCACCCATTAACTGCCCTCGCCATCACATTCTGCACCAGCTGAAGCTTCCAAAGTTTTAAAGATTTTTCTTTAAAAATGGCTGGCAGTTGAAGAGTTAAATATTTCCTTCCTTCTCTGAAGCACAAGATCTATTTCTTATCGCAGGTTGCAAAAATATGTCCTTGCAAGCCTTGATTAAATAATGTGGCTAAAGTACAGTATATTATGTAACTTGATCTGAGTCAAGCTGAAATCAAACTTTAAATTAGCTCCACAACACAAACTGCCATTTTTTACCCCCTTCCTGCAAGTCTCTTGATCTTAAAGTTTTTCGAGTGTTCTGCAGAGATAAGGACATCATTGGAATGTGCAGGTGCATTCAAGTAATCCCCGTTCTTTATGCCCCTGGAGACACATTGTGCTATCATACAGTTATAAGAAGACACCACGGATCTCACACAGAGGCCATTTTAGGGCCTTAGATAATTAAACTGGAATGTTTCATCACAAAAATGTCCAGCAGTGCCACACTGAATAGGTTCACAAAGCACAGCGATCTGAAGTCTGTAATGTAGTTTCACTGATACCTGCAATATATCCAGTACTCGGGATGTTGCATAGAGACCACAGCAAAGGGCCCCTAAACCCTACATGCAAGCAAACCTTTTTACATACCAGACCTACATACTGAGAATAAATGCATGCCCAAGCAGATTCGTCTAAATGCTCCTTTATCCCACATTGCATTTTTATACTCTTGCTTTTTTGCTTCTCCAGCAATCAAATATATCGACATCAATCCAATTTATCAACATGGTTAAGAGAGGTTATGTATTTAAACATACTTAAATACATAACCTCTCTTAACCATGTTGATATATTTCTGCTTCATAGTTTCAGCATTTAAAGGGCTTGTTAATATCTGACTTCCCACTAAGAGAGCGAACTAAACCTTGACATAGTATATGAAAGAGTGTTACTGCTCTGAATGTACTTAAGACTTTGAACAAGGAAGTTTTTATTTTGTAAACCAGGACTCAGTCATTCTATTTTAAGAAATGCATTGCAGCACAAGGCATTTAATAGAATCCTTCCAACTCACTGAAAACTAAAGAAGTAAGTCATAGGAATTTCAGAATACATCTGAGGCATTCATTGACGTGTTCTGGGTGTGGAGGAAATGGGATTCCTGAAAAGGTTACTATTTTCATCTGTTACCTTTTGCTGACCTGCAGGATGTTGCTATTTTCTCAGCAGATTTAGAGAACTGTAGAGCAAAATAATCTTAGCAAAAAGGAATTTCCTCTGTTCTTTAGAAGTTTGTCATGGCTTCATAATCAGCTGTAGTCCAGCTGAACTTGCATTATGGCATTAAAAATCCACAGCTTGGACTTTTACTGATTATTGAAAAGAATCCCAATAAGCATTTTATTGATTACCAACCAAGATGAAGTGACTTATACTTTACAACTGAACTTTGAAGGAAATATTAGCTCACCCAACAGTATTGTTTCTTGTATGCTTAATTCCCCTTCCAAGGTTCCTACTTGGCCTTCCAGTTTTCCAATGTCTAGGTCACTTACTTGACCAACACATGGAAGAAAATACATCTAAAAGTGCAAACATCCCCAAATAACAAATTTGTATTTACAGTTGCAATAATCCCTCCTAGAGAGGAAATCTCTTTTTACCTCAAGGCATTGGCACTGTGCATTAAGTGCAGCACAAGAATCACTGTCACAACAGTCTTGAGAGAGGACAAGAGAGCACTTAGGTAACTCTTTGCCTCCAAGATAAATAGATTGATTACAACTGCTTTGATACTGCCTCAGTTGAATGAAACTAAGTGGCTTACAAAACTATAATCAGTAAGATTTGACCTTGCACCTCCTAATAGGAATCCAAGAGATAGAACACAGGATGTTGCCTTCCCTTCACTCTCCAGAACCAGGTGTCCTCCAGACGCATGGGCTTACAATTCATAGAATTCTTAACACAACTAGAAGGCCAGAGACTGCAAAGGGCTGCTGGGAGCAGCTCTCTGGGGCTGAGGAAGTTTCCTAACTTTACCAGTACCTGAACCTGGGATGTTCCTCATCTAAATCATGCACTCAACCATTTAGCTACAGCCTTTCATCTGGGTTCTTCTTTCCACTCCCTAAAAGATTGTCAGTTCTGCGAAGTGTGAATGCAGTCCTACGGAAGCCCCTTTGCCACATTGTTCTGGAAGGACAGGCGTCCTTCTCCCTTTCGAAGTGACACCCATCTGAATACTTTATGCCCCTGCAAAGTAATCCAAACTTTGAATTAATCTTTTCTCTTCTATCATAAGAAAGGTAGGAACAGTGTTCAGGGAGAAGCATACATCTTATTTTTCAAAGTTCATGTTAACAGAGGTACAATAAGTCAGATGTATCTGCACAGAATTGTAAGGATGAATAGAGGTAAGCCTCTCACATAACCCAACAAAAATAATGGTGTTATGTTGAGCCTGTGGAAAAAGAAAACCCCTTAGAAAGTGATCTTACAGTGAGAAGCACTGTGGGAAGGAGGCAGGATAAAGCTCCTGAACTGGGCCTTATATCACCTCATTTCTCCACCTCCCCAAAAGAAACAATTTTAATTGTCTGGCATAAATACCTGTTTGTCACTGACATCATTGTTAGGGTCTTTGACATGACTCCTAACACATTTTGTATGTATGACCAGAATGAGTAAGAAAGTGAATATGAGATGCTCATATTGATAAAATCAAGCTTTTAAAATGTGTTGGTAATCTCTCGTAATTGTTGGATAGCGTTCACCAATTTTGTCCCAGGGCTCCATAAAAGCTTCCTAATTCTACAGCAGAGGGCAAGCCTCTTGTAACAGTAAATTCTCTGTAGTAAGTAAAAAATTAGCAGAACAGATTTAACATAGTAGCTCTGGATGTGATTTGGTGATTCATAGCAGAATCAAAGGGGTTATTGTGAAATTGAAAAATCTTCCAGGAAGGTAGGGAAGGGAAAAGAGTCTTAAATAAATTAGAATCTTGCTTTATTCTAAACAAAGAGCATCTGTTGTCCAAATCTGAGGGTTTCATTGTTGAGTAAACAACACAGTGTCTTGGAAGCTGCTCTGTTTCCTCTCCTTCAGTCTCAAAAGAACAAAGATGCATACAGAGTGGCATGTGTCCCTTTCAAAAAGTCTCATGATACTCTCTAAAGGTTGTTAATAAAAATCCTTGTCAAAAAGGAACTCTGAAGCTGCTTCATTTTGAGTAACTGATCTGCTCTAGCACTTCTTGTCAGATTCCTAATATTTCATTTGAATTTGCCTTTCCTTGACAGGTCTGCACATGCTTCCTCTACATGCATGCTTTCTTCTCCCAGGATTGCAAACAGCTATTTTGTTTTTCAATATAGGATCCCTCAAGGCATTTTACTATACTTTATTAGGAGCTTTCATCACATAGAGCACTGAGATTACACTGATATTTTTGTAGCAGATGCATGATATGAAATTGATAAATCAAAGAATCTACAGTTGGAAGCCATTTAGGCCCTTGAATCCAATCCCAGCTTGGTGCATACTGTATATCCAAATTAAAATATCCTTTTATTTAAATATTGCTATATAATTTTCTGATTTCTTGGCTAGAGTCAGAACACAGAGATTTAGCATAGCAAGGTATAGGAAGGTTTGTCTAATAGCATCCAAGTAGGAAGCCCAGATTATTTATTTCAAAGTATTCCCTCTGTTAAATGAACTGGGAACATCTCCTGAATCCCAAGAGCCTATTCAACTCAGGTAATAAATACATAGATTAGCAAGGCTGACTGTATTGATTTTGTTTAGCACTGTGTGAGTGATTGCTGTCTTCCATTCTTTTTCCTGTGATCCCATTTTCCCAGTAAATTCCTGGTTGTAACTACAGATTTGGTTTCATTCATTTAAAAAAAGGAAATTTTCATTAAAAACGTCTTTGTGCATAGTCCCTCCCTCACACCCAAACCATTATCTGTACTGTATTGCAAAGAAAAATATGTGTTTGTGTGATTTTATTGCAGAAAAACAAACCCTGGAAAGTTGATCCAAATTAAGCACATGCCTCAGATCAAGGAGCTATAATTTTTGGTCCAAAAAATAAGAGGCCAGGTTACACCTGCTCTTTAAAAATCAAGAGGAAAAAATGAAGGAAGGGTGTATATCAAAGAAACAGGAGGGGTCATTTTGGAGTATAACAAGACACTGCATCCTGTCAGGACATGTTTAGATTCCCTCCATGATCATACGAATGGATGGATGGGCCTTGGAATTCTTTCAGGCTAGTGACATGAGCTTTAATGAGTGTAAGAAAGAAGATAACACCCTACCTCTGCTTTAAAACACCCACCAATCATTATACAGGTTTAGCATGAATTAAGAGCCCCATACAAGAATTCATTATTTCCTACTGGAATCAGCTGATGAAAAGATTCTTCATATCAGTATTGTGAAAAATATGCCTCTTAGCAGAAACAGATGATCATATCATTCTAGAGTCAATGAATTTTAGCTATTAAGAAAACAATTGGGAAAAGATAACAGAAGAAGCTGGACACTGGGACTGAACCTATCCAGCAGGTATCCTATTCAATACAATAATCTACATAATCAGCATTTAACTGCAAATTATTCAAAATGTATAATCCAAATCACTTCACTACAAATACGGAAATAATTTGTGCACAAATAGTTCTATACACAAAACATCTAGGTCCAAGTGAATTAAAACATGCATATTTTGTCTGGACATGGAATGAATTTCTGTATCAGAAATAAATGTTTTGGGATGGTGTAGGATTAGAAAAAAGCCACTGACCCTACTTACGCCATAAAATAACTCAGGATTTTTTTTTCTGCTGAATCATAGCCCATCTAGGAGAACTTCCAAAATATAATATGTTTGGGGCTCAAAAGAAATCCACATTTTCCATTTCATCAATACTCCCACTACAAGGGAGTCCAGTACAATTTCCTAGTCAGACTGTAAGAGTGGTATACTATATTTACACAAAATTTACTTTTTTTCCTGTCAACTTGCCATCAAACACCCTGAAATCCAATGACTGAAATGAGAAAATACTACAATTAATTCCGTTTATTTTAACAGTGATGTCACACCCTATCCATTTTGGTTACTTGTAAATAACATTTTATTTATTCAGCAATTTTAGATAGCCACCCATCTCACAGAATGTGACTCTGGGTGGCATACAAGCACAGGAACAATTAAAACAATATAACAATCTTAAAACACTGAAACATGACTAAAAGTAAAAACATAAAAAAACCAAGATTGCAGGAGAATAACAATCACCTAACATCCTATAACCACCAATCAGGCTCCCCATGGAATCCTCAGGTTTGCCAGAAAAACACGTTTTAAGGGCTTTCTGGAAGACTAGCAGGGATGGGGCTAACCTCACCTTGGGGGGAATGATATTCCAGAGAGCAGGAGCCACAGCAGAAAAGGCATGTCTTCCGGGTCCTGACAAATGGAATTCCTTAGCAGATGGGACCTGCAACATACCCTTCCTGCTGTACCTGATGGGATGAGTACATGTGATTGGGAAGAGGCACGATGCTATTTCCAGAGATATATTTCTACCTTACTCCAAAGATGACTTGAAGAAGAGTGCAGATCCCTGAGACGAAAAAGATGGTGCTGATCAGGTAACTCTGTGTCAGGATGTCCTGCTCCAGGCAAAGTGATTTGGAAAGGATGAGAGGAATTGCAACGAGACCTCCAAGTGCAGTCAGGTAATGCTAAGAACCAGAGGGGAGGGAGGGAAGAAATGCAGTTAAGAGAAAAAGCTTTGTGCTTACCCACTGTAATGGTGGGTGTATAAGACAAAGCCGTTTCTGTGGTGGTGCTTATATTATAGAAGACCACCTTAAAATATGATAAGTTCCTCCTCTTTTACGCCTCAGATATGCTACCACCACACTTTTGATGTGATTTAAAAAAAAAAAAGAATCGTCTTCACACTTTGAGACCTCTGTTAGCCTGTTCTTGTTTTTTATGATCAAATTTACTGTTTTAAATTGGCTTACTGTTTTAGCAAGCCTCAGTGAATTACACTGAGTTTAAATGCCTACAAATTTAGAAAAAAAATAAAACAGAAGAGAAACCTTAACTATCACAGAACCCAAGGTCACACCAATAGCTAGCATTCATTCCTCCTGGCCTTGCTTTTCTATTAAATTTCCCCAGTTTGACAAACCCATATATAGTTGCAGTAACTGATGCTAGTGAAATCACTGAAAATATGTACCAGAAGTGCTATTTACAGTGAGATCAAAGTTTATATTTCTGTACCTCCATTTCTCACCCAAACTATGCAATGGGCTAAATGGCGCATCTCTTTTGGGTGGCATCTGTCTTGAATTGACAGACTGGATCAAAACATCTGAAAACTAACTCAAATAGATTTTAGCTAAAGATTAGGAAATTGATAGTTCAACTCAAATGGAAGAAAGTACTTTGAAGGATGATGGGCTTTCCTTCATATAAGATTTTGAACCACATGTGGATGTCCAACTATTAATTATACTGTACAAAAGAGTGTTTTGCATTAAATTAAATTCTGAAGTACCTCCAAACTGGAAGGTGACTCCTTGCAGAAATCCCTATATTGTGAACTTTCCTTTGCCTTTGAGCAACTCTCAAGAAATGAAATTTAAACTGTTGAGTAATAGGTGTTTTCCTTTTCATACACACTCCTGTAAATTGCTTCATGAGTTATTTGTAGGATTTAAATTAGGCAATCACTTCTGAATCTCTGTTTGATTGTGGAGTCCTTGGTGGAGTCTCTGTTTGATTCTTGGAATCTATTTACACAACTGAAACCAGAATTGATTTAATCTCTTTGCTACCTTGAATTGGCTACATTTAATATATCCAAACAATTTAGTGTATTTTAGAATGGTTCTAAAGCAATTAAAAGATGTATTTGCAAAGAGGTTTTTCCTTCTCCATAAGTACAAATTATAAACATGCTTAGGCTATGATTAATCATGTGGGTGGTGCCTAGTGACAGCTCTACCTCCAAAATGAGGAACCTGTTCTGCCTTGTAGGGTTAAAAGTGCAGACGTATCCATTCCCTCCCTCCACCCTGTATGTCTTTTTGAACCTAAAAAAAGGATGGTAGAAACTCTAATTACGAATCTCCTGTGCCTAGTTTCAGCCTTCACACTCAGGTTAGTGTGAAGAGGTAACCTATAACAGAAACTTGCTTCTTGAAAAAGCTGGTTAATAATGCTTTGCCAGTATGCCAGATCTGTTGTGTTTTCCACTTAAACAAGAAGAAGCAGGTAGAATGTTGCTGAAGACCCCAGGCAATGGAGAGATGGAACAGAAATTCCTATGCTCGGTTATGAAAGGCATGGGAGTTGTCACACTTCATTGACCTAGACTGAACTAGTAACTAGTGGTTCCTTTTAAAAAGGGGGGGAAAAAGACCTTTCCCATTTGGTGAAGATATATTATCAAAGAAGGGGACAACAATAAATTAGAATAGACCTCAGAAATAAAAAAAAATGTGTTGACAAGAAAGTCTCTGCTGCTGTAAATCTGGCACTTTGTAAGAAAAAATAAAAGACTCCCAGACTCTTATTTATTTATGTTTATATTTATATATTTGGGGTAGAGGTTAAAGGCTCTGGGCTGGAAACCAGGAGACCATGAGTTTTAGTCCCACCTCAGGCATGATGCCAACTGGGTGACTTTGGGCAAATCCCTTTCTCTCAGCCCTGTGAAGAAGGCAGTGGCAAATCACTTCCAAAAATCTGGCCAAGAAAACTGCAGGGGAGATGATAGATAGATAGATAGATAGATAGATAGATAGATAGATAGATAGATAGAGACAGACAGACAGACAGACAGACAGACAGACAGACAGACAGACATAGCTGACCCACATACCAGAATATATTTGTTATTCTCAACTATATTTTTATTCACCTTTTTACATAACATCACCTGCCAAGAATTCCCAGCCAACTTGTTCTTTGAAGCTTTACCTGAATTCCCAGGAAGATGCAGAGGTACCATGGAGGTATATCTGTGACACTATAAGCCAGCTTGTTATAACCTTGTTTGCTGAAGTCTTCTGGCTTTTCTTCATAGTCTAGAACTGTAGCACCATCTTCAGTAAAGTTACAGTGATGTTTGCCATCATCGGTCTGCAGAAACAAAGAATGTTCTCATTCCAATAGAAAAGAATATATGTAGCTCAGGATTGAACCCACACTAACCAAGTGCTCCATTACCAAAGTAACAACCCAACCTCCCACAAGAGAAGCTGTGTACAAACATTATTCAGATGAGCACAAACACACCACAGCAACTCAGAACACCAGAAAAAGGAAACAGATCACCTATACAACATCTTCCAACAAAATGGATACCCATGCAACTTTATCAAGAAGTGCCTGACCACTCAATCCACTACAGCACAACCAACACAAGCTACAAAAAGGATAACACTACCATACATCAAAAACATCTCAGAAATAACCAACAGACTATTACAACCACACAGCATCACCGTAGCATACTAAAGCCCTCAAAAACATTTTAAGTAAACCAAAAGACCCAGCAGCCCAAGAAGAAAAAACAGGAGTCATCTGAAACATACAGGGTAGGGATTGTAACAGCCACTATGTAGGACAGATAGGCAGAAGACTAGGAGAATGCATCCATGAACACCAACTAGCAGTCAGAAGACACGATGAGAACTCCTTAATCTCACAACACATGGACAAGACACAACCACAGTTTCAACTGGGAAACTGAGCATCCTAGACCAAGCTAAATCCAAAAATGCTAGGGAATTCCTGGAAGCTTGGCATTCAGACAAATCAGCCATTAATAGAAATGTAGAAATAAACCATATTTACAGACCATTCAAAAGAGACCACAAAAAGCTAAAAAGGAAACAAAAAAGACCAGAACACATCCCTTCCAGCAGCCAACACCCAGATAAGCAGGGATTAACACCAGACAAACAATCAAACAGAAAACAATATCTTAATCGAGGAACTACCAAGGAGAAAACCACATCACCACCAACACTGGCAGGGCAAGCTACTGTATACAAACCCCACCCTCCCTTGCATTGATGTTGTTACCTAGTTGGGTAATGAAACATCTGCAAGCAAACAACAGAGAGCACCAAGGACTTCAATGTTCTCATTATTGTTTGAACTGGAAGAGGACACATACCTTTTTTTGGGAAGATATTTATAAATTAATTTATAAATCATTTTACTTCTTTGGAATATCTATCCTCATGAGTACCAAGAAGAGAGAAACCAAGAGGAAAAAACTGCAAATGAATTTTGATAGTATAGAAAATCAGTAGAATTTACAGTATTTTAATTTTTCTTCATAGCAAACTCAATTCAAAGCATTTAAAAAAATGTTTTAATTGAATAACTAAGGTGTGAACAACCTACTTCATTACTCTCTTTTTAAAAAACTAGATAATAAATACATCACAAATACTTCATTTGTCTTATCTTTTCTCCTTAGCATGATATACTCATAAACAAATGCATAAGTTGTTTGTTCTAAGTAGGAAAGAAAATGATGTTGATCTTATTTTTCTGCTACTAAAGAGGACAGGTTTTACTTTTTCAGCAGCACAACCAGTTTTGAGGAATAAGGCACTGGGCCACAGCAGTAAAAAGAACAGATGAAGAAAATATAGAATACGTTTGAGAGCCAGCTTGGGTCTGAATGTTGGCCTTTTGATCTCTAACTATAGTTCTCAATTTCCCTTTTACAATACAGGTAGTCCCCAGTTTAAGAAGGAGTTCTGTTCCCAAGTTCTGTCCTTAAGCTGGAACAATATTATTGTATAATACTGTATAAGTAGTATTGTGTAATGAACTTGAACCATTGTTTAATTAACTTGAATCATTGTGTATTTAACTCAAATTTTGCTCCAATAGGCTCCATTCTTAACTATGGGTTGTTTGTAACTCAGCCATTCTTAACCCGGGGACTCCTTGTATACAGAAAAGCTACTGGTCTGCTTTACGTGGTTTTTACAAGAGACAAATGTAAAGCTGTGTATGAATATCCTAGCCCCAACAGCTAATTTAAGTAAAGAATGTCAGTGGCTATGCAACCAAATTTGAAAAATCAGAAGATACCAGCAAATGCAGAAAACATTTAAAGAGGGGGAAAAAAAATAATGGGGCAAAATCTGCCCACCATCTGGTATGGCTCAATGACCACAGAACATTGAGTGTCTCTTACAGGGAGAATAAAAAAGGAGAATATTGCCAAGTAATCTGGAAGAGGGATGGTTGATTCATTGGCTAAAACTCTGAATATTAGCACCCCTCACAGCTCACTTGCTCTTAATATTGGTAAAAATGAATAATAATAATTATTATTATTATTATTATTCACACACACACACACACCATCCCAAGTTTCTTACAAAAGGATTAATATCTCAGTTAGTAACATTTACCTTATTAAAGAATTTCTAAACAGTCTTCCATCCTTCCAGTTCATATAAAGCTGATGTTCAAAAGCTAGTCATGCAAAATAGCAAAACTGACCATACTAGTCACCAAAATAAGATACATAATCAGTGAACAGACATAGCTAAATCAAAATGGCTGGACAAATAACATAGACTGACCTGATACAAAAAAGACTGAAGTGCTGTCACCTGTCCTCCAGGTGAGATGCCACTTGATGTGTTATCCCTTGGAATCACAAAGGGATACACATAGAAGAGACCACTATATTATTTGACACTTTGGCTACTATTCATTTGTACAGCACATACAAAATGAATTTTCATTCATTTTTGGGAAATTCATGTATCTCCTCCTGGGTTGGCCACTTTTCAGATATCCACAAAATTTGATCCACAGAAAATATGTCAAAGTGAGCATAAAGTCTCTTTAAAAATATTGAATGCCCACTTTGAGCCCATTAAAACTCCAGAGAAATAAACTACGTGGGCTCAAGAACAAGTAAGCGGAAGTAAAGATGCAATGTTGGAGGGTGGGAATGGATAGGAAGGAAGCCAGACATGCAAACCAATTTACAATTGTATATGATGTTGTTTATTGCTAAACCAGCTTAGTGCAAAGTGTATTTACAAGACTTTTAGTGAGCAAGTATTTATATATATCTACCTATCATAACCAAGCATAACTGTGTACACTAATAAATCTAACTGTATAATATACTAACAAAAGTTATCTAAATGACTCAGATGTCGGCTCCTTTACTTTATAAGACAAACACCGAGCTCCTCTCCTCTTCCACTTACTTCTCTCCTGAACACATTCTTGCCCAGTTATCAAGCACCCAAACCACGTGGAATCTGGCCTCCATTGCCTGCAGTCCAGGGCTGCATTTTCCTTTCGGATGGCTCTTTTTGCAGATTCCTTCTTTGGTTTCTCTTGCCTCCGGCTTCTTTCCAGTACTGCTCCCTGGCCATGGATCCTCTGGCTCCTGGCTCTCCCACCGTTGCCTCCTCTGCTTCATGCTTCGTCCAGTTGCCTCTCACTCCAGTGGCACTTCCTGCCAAACCTAGAAGACCCCCTCACCTTACCTTCTGTCTACCTGCTCTGTCTTCTTTTATACTTCTTTCTTTGGAAATCTATGTGCCAGTTTGCAAGCAATTCTAAGGAGTTTAAACGTATTTTTTTCCTCTGCAACTGTCTGACAGTCAGATCTCTACAGAGAAAAAACTTTGAGCATGACGGTCATGCATAACATTTTCAGGCATATGAAGCCCCCTATGCCAAACCGGATTGTTGGCCCACTTAGCCAATATTTAGACTTGTAAGAGTTCTCCATGATCTCTGGTACAAAACTTTCCTGGCACCATCTACTTATGGTTCTTTAACCTGAGATTGTAGATACAAAGTATATAGGATCAAAACAACATACTCTATTATTGAGCTATGATCCTCTCCACAATGGCTTAGGAAAAACTTTTTCAAACTTGTGCCACTAGATTCTAACAGATACTTTCCTTCTCTTTATTTCACAATATGTGTGTGATATGTGATGTGTTTATACCTACAAAGATCAGAATAGTGCAGGCAGCGGTATTCCCTGTGACACTCTATGGGAGTGAAAGTTGAACTTTGAAGAAGCAGGCTAGGAAGAGTATTGATGCTTTTGAACTTTGGTGTTGGAGAAGACTCCTGAGAATACCGCGGACAGCCAAGAAAACAAACAAGCAGATCTTAAAACAAATTAATCCACTGTTCTCACTTAAGGTGCAAATGACCAGGCTCAGATTATCATATCTTGTACACACTATGTGAAGACCTAGCTCTCTAAGAAGTGTATAATGCTGGGAAATATGGAAGAAAAGAGCAGAAGAGGATGACCAGCAGCAAGGTGGATAGTCTTAGTTACAGCGGCAATAAGCGCACTGTTGGAAGACCTGAAGGTTCAGGTTGGGAACAGATCATCATGGAGAAAATCTATGTGGTCACTAGGAGTCAACACCAACTTGATGGCACTGCAAATTTGAGAACTGCAAATTTCAAATTATAACTAAATGGATATAAATTTGATAAATAAATAAATAAATAAATAGCACAGAATAATAGAAAAGAGAGAGGAAGAATGTGCAAAAGACTATAAAACTGCTTCAAGGTTTTTTTTAATGAGAAGCGGTATACAAAAAACTCCAAACAAATAACATGAAAGCCTCTTAAATTGTAGCATTATTTCTTTGTCACAGTCTGTTCTATTTCAGGTAGATGGTGAATAGCAAGAAATAACAGATTATCTTTTTTAAAACCTGAGAAGGAAATTACAGTATATGATTTCTGGTGAATTAATATTCTGGCAAATACAGGAGAAAGGACTCCCATTAAAATTATTATCAGTCCTTTCTCCTATTTTTTTCAGAATAAAAAAAGGGGGAAATACAAGCAGCAAATGTTACAGCTTAGATTTGAATGTGTTAAGTACCACTCTAATAGCTCTCGGGAGGAAAAACCTAGTTTTACAATAAATCTAAACAATTGCACGTGACACCAGCTATTGCCCACATCACTCTTGCTCTTTGCTTTCTTTTGTACAGCTCAAACTCATTTATGCAGGCATTTGACTTAAAATGAAAATACAAACTTACAATAAAAGTGGGATTGTCTAATCCATTTGCTTCTTTTTCAGGGTGTGTCATCTCCACTTCAAAGGTTCTTCAGGGACGTCCTTGAATAAAGTGAAGAGAAAGGCAAGATGAAGCACCACTCAAACCTCAAGTTTGGCATCCTGAATAGCAATGAGTCATAGGAATCCAAATTTAATTTCCAGGCGTTCGTGTGAGAATAATTATAGAGGATATCCCTTTTCACTAGCTTGCTGAAATAATTTTCTCATTTTCAGCTCAATTATACAGCAACATAAGGTTTTAAAACCTTTTTTGAAATTATCCTGCTTGAGCAGTAATGAATCAGTAACTGAAAGGGGGGTTCTTTCTGTCAATATCACGGATTTCTTGAGCAGATCTATTGAGCATTCTCTTCCTATACAAATAAATGTTTCATGCTGAATAAGTGAGATCCATCTACTTCTTAGACTATGCATTACGATTACAATGATAATGATGACTATTTTAAAAAAGTATAGTTGCTTACAGTACTATATCTTTGCTATGCTAGGAACAATATTGCCTTGTCAGGCTAGTAAAGCTGCATTTTTACTATTATTGCCTTCTTATGGTCCTTGCCTATGCTTACTTCATACTAATCCCTTTCTGCCCACCCCAAAAGCTATATAAATCCAATTCTGTTTAACCAATTTAAAATCCATACATACTGATATATTCTAAGAGTTGTGAATCTTCCCATGTACTATCTGTTCTGGGGTTATTATTAACAATGCAAATGAGTGTTTTATAGATAAATTAAAAGTAATTCTATTAGATGAGTGGAAAAAATAGTATTTTAATGTCTTTACACAATAAGCATCCTTTCTGACCCAGTGCTGTGCAGATATTTAGGACTAGAATTCCCATCAACAGCTATATTGGTTGAAGTTGTAGCCAAACACACCCATAAGGTGCTAGACTGGGCAAGATGCTCTAGAGAGTTTTCACTGGGAACCATTCTCTTATGATAACTTTGTTCCACATCAGAACTTAATACACATTACATTGATCCTACAAAGGCTTTTCCCCCCCAAACTCTGATAGTTTACTACAGACTCCGAAAGGCCAAAAAGCTGTCGGTAACAATAGAAATCAAGCAATCTGATACTTCTGCCTTTACCTGATGCTTCTGCCTTTACCACCTGCCAGCCCCCAGTCAGCATGGACCAAATTAAAGTACTGTGATACTCCAAAACATCTGGATAGCACAAGATTACTGAGACCTAATATAAGACGTAGTGTTAGATTGTGTAATATAAAAAGTTAGAATTCTGCACTAAAAAACCCTCACCTAGGTTCTGAAACTTATAGTGTTTAAGTTAAACATAGTTCTTGCTAATCATGACAGAGATACTAAATCTCATATGTAGCCATTGAAAGCCATACTCAGCTAGTCACTGGTCTGATTTCTGAGATTTAACCACAGTTATGAAGACTCTACCATGTGTATGTATCCAAAAGAGCTGAACATCACTTCCTCCATCTTCAAGGTTAAATATCTGCATTCAGAAGTATCACTCCCTTTCCTGTTTTTACAGGGCCACAGCACGGCTTCAATACAGCATTTTCTTTAAGCACACTATTTATTAACCATGAATAAATAATTCACTGTGTAACTAACCTTTTTGATCAATATTTCTCTCAAGCACGGTATATTGTGTTGCTACAATAATTAACTGGAGCACACCAACCCTGACATTACTTTCTTGCCATTTTGCTCCTGTATTAACTCAAGAACCTCTTTTTAGTTACTGTGTTCAGGCATCACATTAATCATAGGTTATTGTAACACAATCTAGCCTAGGTTCCCCCTTCTACTCCAGCACAGCTGCGTGTCAAAATGATTTGTTTGCCACTGGTTGTACATTGCTATTCATTACAGAGGATATGTACAACCAGCAAACTGATTACTCTCAACTATGGTTTCTTTTAAATTAAGATCAAACTCTAATTTATGCATCTTTCGAACAAACAATGGTTAAGATAAACTTTTGTTCAGAGCTGTCCTCTAATACTAAATTATGACTAATTAAAATGGAACCAGAAGTTTTTGAAATTATCCTCATGACCATTAGAAAAGGAAAGGCGGGATGGAAACATGGAAACCTGGGCTGGAGATGCTAGTTTTTTTCCCCCCAGTCAATAGTTTATTGCAACAATTGAACACAGCATAAGAAATAGAGATTATAAGAACTGAATTAAGTAATGAATGTTGCCTAGAGGCAGAAACCAACAACAGATGGAAGAATTTTGCATCAGAAGTCTTAGCCAAGTAATCAATAGTCAAACCAGCCAGACAAGTTGTAAGCCCCGGCACTAGCAGCCCCAGAATAAATTCTCCACTCAGATAATTATATCATTTTACTGCTGTTTGCCATTATTGCTGAGGAGAATTGCAGAATATGAACAGAATAAAAACACAAAAGGAATGGATCAGTGGGAGAGTGAATATAGTTTGTGTGCTTTGACCACACAGCTATGTCACCCCAGTTTATTATGAGGGAATTCAGCCCACAGGCCAAAAAAGGGCACCCCACCCCATTCTATGGCTCTAAGAAGGTGATAATCATTTAAGACTATGATGAGATTCAGTGGTTTCACATTCAGACCATTTTAGGTCTTTTAGACCTGTCTTCCCAAACCTGGCATCTTGAGAGACGCAGATTTCCTGCCCAGAGTTCTCAGCAGCAGCAATGTGGGCTGAAGCCCTCTCGGTTCTGGGAGTTGAAATCCACATGACTGGAGTTCAGCTTAGGAAAGGCTGTGCTAGGCAGTGACAGTTACAAATCAGCATCACTAGCAAGGCCATTTATTTTGGAGTACTACTGATTTCTCTAGATAGACATGAAATTTTTCTTCTACTGATAGTACTGAGTAGTTTTAGGAGGAAATGTGTACAAGTAGAGGTCTTAGAAAGAAATGAATAGAATTTAAACACAACTTTAATATTCTATTAGTTTAAGGATTGTTAATTTTATTTTGATGGTTTATGTAAAACTGTATCGTTTTCTTGTAAGCCATTTCAAGCATTTCTAGAAGTAGTACATCAAGCAATATTAATGTGAAGATAATGATAATCCATATCTTGGCTGCTACAAATTGACAGAGAATATGTATACAAAGACCTCTGATAAACAATGAACTTTCAGCTTTTCAGTTACTTTCCAGTTATTGAGGCAGCAGCTGCAATACTCAAAAGAAACCATTGCAACGTTCCTTTGGCCTTAGGTGCCAATATGATTATGGCTGAGTAATTTGGCAAGAGCCAGCCCAAGTCTAAAATGTATCATAAATGTAAAACAGTTACTAACTGGTAATTGTTTGGTTATGGATGAAGGTCCACTTCAACCCAAAGTACATGGTTGGCTTACCCATTTTGGTAACCAAAGAAAAAGAAAAAAAATAGTAACGATACACTGAGAAAACTATAGGTGCAATTTTGAGTTAAGTGACAAAATGTGACTAGGAAACATTAGGAAAGAGCACAATGTAGAAAGTACAAAGGCAGAAAGTATATCCTGGGTAACAAGTTTCCAGTATGGCATGAGCAGACACTTGTAAAGGCTCTTGGGAGTATTAAAAATAGATTCCTTATCTAAGATTACACTGTAGAGTGTCCTCAAATCCAGTACAATTGCTGATCATAAATATCCTGGCCTTATACATTCTAGTGGCTTCTATCTCCTGATCTAACAATGTTGGCACTTCTACAAAGAAAGAATAAACCTTAATTATTATGAAGTTTCATCAAGCTCATGAGGAGGAACTTTGTTTAGCCTAGGTAAAAATAAGCAGTAGAATGAATGAAGCAGTCATGAAAACTGATGAGGAGCCTTTCCTTGTTTGAGAAATGAGTATGGAAAGTTAGAATAGTCTGGTCAATACATCACTAATTCACTGGTTGTTCATGTTAATTTAGTGAAACATCATCAAAGAAACTGGAGATACAACTTAGTTACTAATAGAAGGCAGCTATGGTTTTCTGCAAGGATCGTTAGCTGTAAATTAGAAACAGAACTGGAAGAAACCTTGAAAATAACCTAGACCAAACTCTTTCTCTTTCCTATTATTTGGAAAATTGGGTTGGAAGGGGAAATTTATAGTTAGAATAAATCTGTAGATGAAAATGATGATTTTTTATCATTTTTCCACTAAATGATAACTATCATCTACTTAGTAGGATCAGTAGCAGTATTTACAGTTGTTACATTAATAGTTAGTGTCATCTCAGTTTGGAGCTGCAGCATTTTCAACCCTGGAAGCATCTAATCTATTACAGGCAATTACTAAATCCTATGACACAAAAATCTTACAACTACACTTTATAAAATTCTGCTGGTAATGAATCAATTTCATAATAAAACCTTAATATTTGAACAAAATAGTTAGATTCCTATTTTGCCTAGTCAATGAGAAGTGGTGTTTAACATCAAATCCCAAAACTTCAATAGATTATGTCTTGTTCAAAAACAAGAATCTTTCAGACTGAATGGAATCCACTGTGTTTACACAAAACAGACTTGAGTAAATTGATCTTTTGTTGGAGATGCAATAAGATTAATGCTTTATTTAAATATTATGTGTACAGTGTTATATAACTGTTCCATTTTGAGAGAAACTTGTTACATGCAGTCCCTCAAGTTTGAGACAGGCTTTAATATTCTCAGTTGTACATATTCTTTTAAAGTATATTCTTGTTGTATGGAAATTGATATCTGGAGAACAACAGTGGATTGTCCATGCCCTATTTACTCCTAAAAGACTTGCTCTTCAGCAATGGAAGGATAACTATATGGCCCCAATTACTCAGTGGTCTACAGAATTGATGTTATGAGCAATTGTTTTTTAGTGGTGATTAGCTATGGATGATTATAATGAAATACAGCTAACATTCATTAAAACTTCTCTATATGTATCCATGAATATACAGTCTATTGGTTTTATTTCTTTTTTAGTCTTCTTTTTTAGTTTTCTTTCTTTATAGCTTTCTATATTTCCTATTTGTTTTTATATTCAGTTCATAAAAACAGTAAGAGTAACCTTCAAATACAGTGTGACTAAAATAAAATAGAATCTGTTTCTTTTTAACAGCTGCTTCACATATATTGCTTATAGTAAACTTGTGATTCACTAGATTTTTCATATGTGCCAAACTTAAGCCAAGTCTCCCCTACTCTATACTTTGATTTCACACCTCTGCAGAACTATTAATAAATCAACATCATAATAGAGATGCATATTCACTACCCTGAATTTACAAATTCTGTCAGATAATAGGAAGGTGTATTTTAATGAAAAGTGCCAACAGATCCCTCCACAGAAAATTCCTAGGAGAATATAGCATACAAGGTCACCCTTCACCTATTCAATTCAGTGTTCTTTGGTTTTACCTGGTAGCCGTCCTTCAACAGTCAATATGAAATTAGCTTGAGGCCCTCCACTGAAAGAAAGTGTCTGTATATATGGATGTATTTATTTATTTGATTTGTATCCCACCTTTTCTACAGGAACTCAAGGTAGAATACATAGTGTTCCTGCTTCCTATTTTCCCCCAGAATAAAAACCCTGTGAGGTAGGTTGGACTAAGAGAGACTGCCTGCCCCAAAGTCACCCAGTGAATTTCTGTGTCTGAGGGTAAACTAGAACCTGTGTCTCCTGCTCCTATTAATCTCCTAATTACTTACTTACACTTACACTTATATACACACATACATCTTACATGAATTCAGCCCTCACTTCATCCTAACTGCAACAAGTATATAAGATAGCTGGAACAAAAGAAAATGATTGTAAAGATTCATCAATGACTGGACAAACAGCCAAACTAGAATAATCAAAACCAGAGACACAGATCTAGAATAAAGGTATGCTCTAGATCTAGAATAAAGGCTCAGCTGCCTAAACAGTAAATCCCATGGTACAACTTACTAATGATGGGCTTCAGACCTTTGAAAAGCTCTCTGCTTTCCGTATTAAAAGTGTTGCTCCAACACCAGTGAAGTCAGTTTGTATGCTGTGAACAGGGGGAAATTTAAAATAATTGAAAAAAAAGTTAAAGTTTAACTAATTCTACTGATAATTTTGTTGCATTCTGATCGTGATTATGAGGAAGAAAGGTTATTTTCCACAATACAATTGCACAAGAAATTACCAATGGTGAAAAGAGCAGATTGTTATGATAATTTGAGTGAAATGAATAATGTCAACAAACAAAAATGAAGAACACTTAGAATGATAATAGCAATGAGCTGACAATGAGACAAAAATTCAAAGGTTACAACTATATAACTAGAGGTACATCTTAGAAGTAGTAAGATAAGATGTCATTATCAGCCTATAGAAGTAAAACTAGCATTGCTTGCATATTCCTTTACAGATTGGTGATGAACAGAGTCATCATTTTCAGCACAGCCCTAGGCCACCTGCCCTCCCCCTTCACCCGCCCCCCCAGAAGTCATGGATAGAGCCCGGAGACTGTTTTCAAAGGTTTCTACCAAATAGCCCCTCTCAAGTAATGTCCCAGTTTCAGAGATGCTGGGCAGCAGTGGGGTCTGCAGTTATTTGTATCTCCAGCCCCTTCTTCTGTTTTGTTTATTCCTAACAGTGAATATAAGAATATCCCTAACTCACACGTAATTATTTAGGGGAAAAACACTTTTTGTCCTGCTGCTCCTACTTTTTGCAGTGTGGCCAGATGGCATGACATTCAAAGGGCAATTAAAGCCCCTGGATAGAAAGAAATTGCACAGCTCTGCTTTAAAGTAGCATTCAGAATTTTCAACCTTATATTTACTGGCTAAAGCCACAAACCTTGAAAAGTATGTGGTCAATATATAGAAAATCATTACTTAATTTGGAGCATCAGAAGGAAAGGGACTCTTAACTCAAGCTTAGTGAGGTCATCATTCAAGGGCATTATTTGGGTTAGCCTACAATGGTTGTTAATCTGGGTTAAAGCATGACATCAGCCACAGGTGTGAGCTTTGGCTGCCTTCACAGAATCACAGCAATGAAGCACTGGACTTACTGTTAGAGTTTCATGATAAGTATCCAGACAAACCCAAATAATGTGAAGGGGTAAATGGGTTAAATGCATTTTTATTGTGTAATTTTACTCTGTTGCTTTCTAGGTAACCTGATCAACGCAGATGCAAGGCATTTTGTTTTAGAGGGGCAGTATGTCAGAACCTGGGGGATGCGGTGGCGCAGCGGCTTAATGACGCTGAAAGTTGCTGGCCAGAAATGGTCGACGCTTCAGCGGTTCGAGTCCAGCCTTCGCGTTAGCAGGGTGAGCTCCTGTTTCCTCCCCAGTTCCTGTAAACCCAACAGTTCGTGAGTAGATAAATGGGTACTCTCACTCCGATGGGAGGAAAAATGCTGGCGGCGCCTTGCAAAAAGGAGTTGGGAGCAGTTGCTGGTAAGCGCGAAAAACCGCACGCGCCCAAAAAGGGCGCGAAGCAACGGAAACCCCGCCTCCTGTGCTCGCCAGCTGGGCTCTGCTCTAGGAAGGAGGCACTGGCAAGCCACTTCCGAAACTCCTTGCCTTGAAAACTGCAAAGGACTCGTCCAAGCAGTCACTGCAGAGTTGGTAACAACTGAGCGCAGATTAAAAAAAAAAATGTCAGAACCTGCAGCAATCGAAGGAATAGCCAAAAGAGGACTGGTTTATTGGGGATAATAAATGCTGGGTTTGCTTGCTTTGATTCTACCATTTGTAACAAAGGGGGGGAATGAAAGAAGACAGAGCTGGTGTCATCTCGAAGGCCAGGAAGGAGAGGTGTTATCAGGGTGAGGAATTCACAAGGCCATGACTTGGTGAGAAAGAAATCTAGCGCCAAAGAAGGGGGAGAGACGGGGTAAAAGTAGAGGGAAAGTTACGCGGGCTTTAGTTTTAGCAATGCTTTGCTTAGAGCTGCATGTACCATCCAATAAAGGAGTTTTTATCTGAACCAGGCCTGGTTTCATGAGAATTCTTCTGGATTGGGATTTGGCATTTGTAGTCTTGACAGAGGGTCCAATCCCTCATTCAGGGCAGAAAAACTTCAATCTCTTCTTTGTGTGTTCATTTTTACTTCAGTTTGCTGTGGCATTTACCTAATAAACTAGGTAAGATCTTACCTGGGTTTCTTGTTTGAATATTTAGATAGAGATAATATATGTTTCTCCACCTAAATACTAGATGGAGAGTCAACAGAAACTTTCCACCTTCAGAATATGTGATTTCAGTTCTGTGTGGCTATTAGGAATTGAGGAGTAAAGGAAAAGATCTAAAAACATATGAACACTAATTATTATTCTATTGTATTTTATTTATGAATGTATTTCTCTCTCAGCAACTTTAAGGTGAGATATGCTGCATTTCAGGCAGTTTTTCATCTAGCACTAAATAAATCCAGTTGCTGCAAAATGAGTTTTGAAGTCCAGTACTTGAATCTCCTGAACCTAGAAGACAATGATTATATTCAGCATCTACTGTTAGGCCTTGAATAGGATGCTCTGGGGTGGTGGTATCAGGACCTTTAGCACCAGCATTCTGTGTCTCCAACCAGCCACCTCTTAGAGAGCAGTGGGAAACCCAGGTCCCATACAGTGCATCCATTCTCTCTATTTGGCAGCCCTAGATTCTGCAGTTTAAGATTGCCAGCAAACAACTGAGTAACAGTGCCATAATTGCCCACTGATTTCCAGCTAGAAACTAAAAGAAGTAGTTGCTTTAAGCCTCTCTTAGGAGGGAAAACAGGCAAAAAATCCCTCCTGTGACATTATTACTGATCTCTTCCCTTACTGTGGGCCTTGGGAATTTGTTTTTGTTTTTTAAGTTCCTACTCCAGCTACTGAAACATCACCACCCCTGCTGTAGGACTTACCTCAGAGTCCTCAGGTGACTTCCCTGTCAGTGAAAAGGCATCAGGCTCAATAAAGCCCTTTTTTCTTGGCTAATTAGAACAGCAATTCACTGCATGAAGTAACAATGCAGACACTTGCTTATTTGCCCCATTTTGTTTATCTATCCTCGCCTCATTATATAAATAATAGCAAACCTCTCCAATCAGTGCCTCTCCTTCATTAGTCAGAGAAGCCCCACCATCTGTAAAAAGGAAATGTCCACAAGTCTGGGGAAAATCCAAGATTGGCTGAAGTATAAAAGCATGTTAAGAAAATTCTGAATGGAATTCTGCTGAGCTATATTTAAACTAGGTCTGCGAAACACAGGGTCAAAGCTGCAAACACTGAATTATTTGTTTTCCTATTTCAGAGCAAATTGGATTAGTAGTAAAATAAATGAAAGAAATATTAAATTGTATTATAATCTCTGTTGAAAAACCAGTTACATTGACCACTCCTTCTGCTGAAAAACCTGTTCCTCTGCCCAAGCTCTTTCCGGCAGATTGACTTTCAGTAGCGGAGTTGCCCCCAATTCGCCCCAGCACCATTCTTTCTGCATCCCTTTGTGCTGCTGTACCTTATCTTTTAGATTGTAAGCCTACATATCTGTTGTCTTCTTTTCTATAAGTGGCTCCAGGACTCTTTCTGGATGAAAAACAGTGAAAATGCTAAAAAATTAATGAGCAAAAGACACTTAAGCAACTCCAAAGATACAGTATGAAAACTATTGTAAAGCTGCACATGATATTTAATTAATTAATTACTGAATTTCATTGATCAATACACTAATGGGACAAAAAGTCTCTTCCTATTATCTTCAACAATATGCAAGTTTAATCATTAAAGCAACTATTCAAACATACTGAACTCTGATTAATAATTTCCTCCAAATGGTGCATTGTCTGGGGAAATACTGTCATAACCAAAGGAGACATATAGCATAGAGGAGAAAGCAACACAATTTTGAAACTGGGAAAAGGATAAAAAGAAAAGCATTTTAGTACAATGTATCTTGAACCAAAAAGCCTAAGAGGCTGGAATGGGCCACAGTTTAACTCTGAAGGATCTAACAGAAGAATAAGAATTATATGGCCTGCCTTTTGGAGGTCTGCCTACCTGCTTCTAAACTTTGCTTTTTTAAAAAAGCAACAAAGTTTAAGATTGAGTTCCCTCTAGGTAAAAATTCAGAATGTATTGTTTATGTAGACAGCTTGGTTGAAGGGTTCAGTATCCATCATCCAAAAAGAAATTAAACCTCTTACAGTACTGCTAAACTCTGCTCTTCCAACTGAACTGGACAGTGGAAACCAGTTACATTTTATATCTGAAACAAATCTACTACACCAAGCAAAACATAGGGTCCATGCCTCCCAAACTGTTTACTGCAGGATATATTCCATCCTGCAGTAAAATAATTGTGCTATATATTATTTGTTACAGAGATTGAATCATAACAATTGACACAGTTATTCTATTACTCTACAGATAAGAAGAAAGCTTAGATTATTTTTCCTAGATCCAAATCTACTCTATTCACTATGTTTACTATATACCAATCTAGTTTTAATATGTCTACCATTACTACAGATAATCCTACACCAGTCACCATATTCAAAGATGTTATTTCCTGCCATCTAGAACAGAGTGATTTATTAAGGGTTGTATTCAGCATTATAGTAAGAGAAAGAATTCAAGAAACAGTACTGCCACATTTCTACACTTGGCTGCAATATAGCTATAATACATCAGAAACTACCTACCTTTTCCCAAAATAAAGTTGGTTTCACTGTTCAAGTTTTATCTATAGTTCTAATCTTTTAATTATCATAATGGACTTTGCTTCTAAGCTATATTGCTACCTTTTAGCCACACCCACAAACATTGAAACAACCATTTCTGTTTGGGTTTTTTTTTTCATATTTGATCAGTTTGATTACCAGTTCTGTAGCAACAGGTTTCTATTATTTCCCTTTACCTGCCCATTCATTCTGACTCAGATCACAGTGAAGACCATCAAGCAAGTTAGTTCTAAGCAGAGTTCAGAGAGAGAACAGTGTGTTTTTTAATCTTTAATTTTCTATTTAAGGAAGTTAAGAAGTAGTACCTTAGCTCTTCAATCCAACTGTACTTTTCTCCCAAGATAGATGTCACAGAGGCAGTTGCTTTCCTTCAGGTTGAACAGCTTCTTAGAGTCACTGAGCAGTGCTAAGCTGGAGCACAAGAATAAATTGAAGAGCTGCCAGGATGTCAAAACCAGGTGATCTGTATGTGGGTGTAGGTGGCACTGAGATAATAAAGGAGAGAGCTTTAAAAACAAATGTTAAACAATTAAATATTCTACCTTATTTATTATTGGAATGGTCTGGTGTAGATTTAGATATATTCCATCCTGCAATAAAATAAATATACCTTTCCTTAGATATCAATGAAAACAGCCTTCCCCAACTTGGTGCCCTCCAGGTATGCAGCAACTGCAGTGTCTAGAAGTCCCAGCCAACAAAATCAGCATGCAATCCTAAAACATCTGGAAGATGCCAGGATGTGGAAGGTTGTATTAGGTGTAGGATAAACAACCCCATAAAGTTAAAGTTAAAGCAGAGTTGCTACTAAAGCAAAGTGGAAGCAACAATCATTATTAATATATTTTGTTGAAATATATATGTCTAATTCATTTTAAAAAATGTTATTCCAATGCTGAGAATAATTCACAAGTTTTAGACACCACTAACAAACTGTGAATTCAAAAGAATGTTGAAATATACTGCCATTTTGCAATTTTAGGCAATCCCTCTTCTTACAATTTACTCAGAAGTTGGTTTAAGAACCTGATTTGCAATAAATTGATCTAAAGTATTAAGAGTCTTACTTGCCTATGACTTCCCCAAAAATTATGTACTTTCTATTTTCACACCAGTATTATTCCAGTTTTATCCCAGAATACAAATTTATTATGTGAATAAATCATGTTCTGTAGCAATATTCATGCCTTGAGGCATTTTTCAAAGGAAATTTAACAGAGCTGTCACTAAAAATAGAAACAAACCCCTGCTGAATTGTAAGAGGGGTACATGAGAGAAGATCTGGCACATGTCTGGACTTGGTTTATTCATTCAGTACTGCCTGCTCATCTAACATTTCTCACAATCTCAGGCAGAGTTCTTTCCTGGGCTTGTTGCCCTATAATATTTTTAATAATAGAAGGTAAAAACTGAATCTGGGATCTTTTTCCATGTTAAGTTTCTTGCTTAGTTGACATCCAAAGCAGACCTGAATTACACTTAACGTTCTAACCAATGGCTCAAGAAAAAAACAGAACACATAAACATGTAAATTTTAAAAACTTAAAATCATAATCTCTCAAAATGGCCAGATTTGACAAGATTTCTCTGTGATTTCATGAGATTTCCATCATTTTATTTTGGAGAAGAAAACCATTTTTCTTTAACTTCTTGGCATCCACAAGATCAGGGACAATTACGTGGTTGTGTCTGCTGCCTAAAAGGACTGATCATGGCATCCGCAGGAGGAAAGTAAGGGAGCAAATGATGGAATGTGCACTGCAAGTGATTTCTGTATTTGTGTGTGATGTGGGGATGCATGTATGAAAGGCCAGGATTTGCATTATTCCACTATCACATTTTGTCTTTTTGCATCATTGGGGTTTGTAGGCAACACCGATGTTGCAATTGTATCAACACAGGCCGGTTTGCATAACATGTTCAGACATGGAATGCTTTATGTCCCACTTTAGCCCCTGATGATTGAATCTAGCCTCTCCAGTTCTCAACTGACTGACTTATTTATTCATACAATTTATATAGCTGCCCATCTCACAATACACTAACAGTAGCAGCAAATAAGGATTAAAACCAAAGCAAGAAACACTATAAAGAACAACCACATACAACAAAATAAACTTAAATGTAGTGTGAGGTTGTTGCAAAATTGTTTACTCCACAGAAACGTCTTGGCAAAAGTAGATACTTTCTTGCAGAGAAGACTTAACCCAATGATAAGAGAAGATCTGCTGACTGCAGTATACAGCAGTCAAGGCCTGTATATTGGTCTATGCTTCAGGATTTAAATCTTGAGGGTTTTTTTCCTTCTTCCTTTCTAAATCAAGGGATATTTCACTATTTTCGTCAAGGCCACGAAGGCAGCTGGGATCTCTTGATGTCATGGTTCTCTTAAGTCTGGTAACGCCTTATTTCTGTGCTTAACTCTTAACAGTTTAGTGTGATGTGATAATTCAGCCAGAATGTGGCATGCTCTTGATCAATATATCCTTTTTCACAATACTCTATTTCCTTCTGCTCTTATTCTTTCTGTGTTGTTGTTTCCTTTCCCAATACTTGGCAGCTCCACCACCTTAAGTTTATTTTCTCCCCTTAAACTAAAAAGGTAATAGAAATTTTTGGACACCTTGGGGTTCCATCAAGCCTAATTATACATTTTTCTTGACCATGTTTGATTTCATTTTGGCTATATAAATAATATTATATGAACTCTGGCAATCTGAGCTTTCAAGAAAGGATATGAGATGTCTTAACTGGAAAGAAAAATCACTGGATAAGAGAAAAGAAATATCATTGGATAAGAATGCTTGGTTCTGCACACATGGAACTGGATCTGACCTGGGGCTCACCTAGTTTCATTTAATTAGGTAAGATCTTTTTGTTTTCTCTGTTTTGTAAACATGCCATCTGACAAACTAATTATGAACTACTCTAATTCTACCTTTCTACCACATTTCCTGATTAAAACTAATTAAAATGTGAGTACTCAACCAGCTATTTCACTTTCCTAACCAAGTCACATTTTTCCTTTCCTTTCTAACAATATGTATTAATATTTAATATATATCTAATTTGAAATTATTAGAATGCTATATAAACTCTTCTATTGTCTTCGTGAAGTCGGTATTTCCAGATCCCCTCACTGAACTAAATCCAGAGTCAAATATTTTATAAGACTCAGCATGACCAAACAAGAATCCATGAAAGGTTTGGAAGCATAAATTTTATGAATCTTAATTCTAGAAGAACAAGTTCTGTATTTGTTTGGTTGTACTGAAAGATTTTAGAAAAACATGTGTGGTATAATCCAATCAGCCTTTTAAGTCTAAAATCAGTAATAACTTGTATCACTCAGTGTTGGCTACCATAGTGTGATCTGGTGGCCTCTGAACATGTGATAGGTCTCAATCCAGGCTGTGCACTGTAGATTTTAACTGAATGAAGCATGTCCTGTTTCCCACCAACTTAATGCCAGAAACAATTTCAAAAAGCAAATGTTGTGAATATATATTTGACTAACCTATGAAAACTGCATCTATTCTTTCTGATGCTTTCTGATCATCATATTGCTTTTGAACAGAATAGCTCTCTTTTTCCAAGAATATTATAAGGTATTGATTCCTATTCAAGAAATCTCATAATATGATTCTGTTTTGACTAAGTCAGTAAGAGCCCAGTTACTGGACTTGGGTAGAGTTTAAACTTGTATGCCATCAAACTTCCCACTGGGATATATGCCTCTTTGGAACTTAAGATACAGTGTAAATGGTTTATTTTCAAATCATTTCCTGGTAAGATAGTTAATTCCCAGTCTATCTGAACAACAACAACAACAAAAAGCAAGCTATTCTTCTGGATAGCTGAAATGGCTTATGCATAAGTTTCCTTTTTATACTTCATTTAACAATTCATGCCTCTCATTTGGCAGAATGTCATTTGTCAGACAAGTTTACTTTCTTCCATAAAATGTAAACTCTCCATGTTTCAAACATGTTTATTGATATACCTATTGTTGTGTTAGATCAGTGTAAGCAAAATCCTCTTACACCAGACATTTTCATGTCCTGTATCTCCCTGGTTGTCCCCTAAATTCTTGTAATTCTGTCATCTTCCAGAATCTTGTTCCCTAAGAAACATATAATGACTGTATGGTCTTTTAAACCTTCCAAATTTCTCTAATACACTATTTCAATCCTCCTAGACAGGAAAATCCTAAGATGACGATGTCTTTTTGTATCACTATTGCCCTTTTTATATTTCAAAAGGGTTACTCACCTAACAGCTCATGATCAACATCTTATTAAAAATTTCTCAACAGTTGCATGTGGCTCTGAATCTGTAGGTTGCCCATCCAATCATGATGCTGACACGTGGATCAAGAAAAGTGCATCATGTCCAATATTCTGTCTGCAATAATGATTAGAAACTTGTTAATTGTACCAAAAAGGCAAGTTGTGTAGCCCTAACTAGCAACTGCCAATATTCCAGACATGCACTTTGGCTCAGATAAGACTCCTAACTGGCAGGTTTTATTTTTGATAAATTAGAGTTACCAGATTACAATCCCTAGAGGGTAGCAACGAGTATCTCTTTGCTGCTATCTTTTTGTCATCTGGCTTTTGCAGCCCAGATTTAGTACTCCTCTTGGTTATTCCAACTCCTCTAGCCAAGAGTTTTAGTTGTTGGCAGCCATTGCCTCTCTTATCAGGAGAATGATCATTTTTACTCTATTGAGCTCTTTTAAGATGTGCTGCCTGAGAGACAGAATATTGAGTGGATTTGAACAAAGCAGTGACACCCTGAAAAGTAAAGTAACACAATTCCATCCAGCCCAGACTGGATCCATTTACAATAGTAAGGTTAATGAAATAACAGTAAGCACCAGTCTGGGAAACACTGAACTAACAGCTAGGAATCTGTTTTGTCTAATAAGAGTTGTTAAAATTTTCAAAGTCAAACAATTTCCTAGTGACACTGTTTTAGGCTGCAATTCTGTACATGCTTAGTTGGAAGGTGAACTTATTTCTAAGTAGGAGCATAGAGGAGAGAACTGATACAATTATCTTGGATGCAAAATTCATACTTACTATCTTAAATCTGGCTTCCAAATACAGATGGCTGAGCTTGGGGTCTGAAGGAATTTGCTAATTGTCCTGTGATCACTGAATCATGCTTAACTTCCACTGCAATAAATAAATAAAAATTTAAAAAATCATTTGCTACTGATAAAAGAGTCCCTTCTTATTTCATCTCATATACTTCCTTAGCCCCTTGATATTCCAGGTATTCGTCTTTTCATCATTGAAATGGAAGCATTAGAAGGGTAGTTGGCATGAGAAAGGAAAATCAAAACTTTTCCTTCTCTGCTAAGAGGCCTTTAAAATCTTTACAGGATTAGATTTTCTTTCCTTACTTTAAAAGGGAACTTGGTTGGAGGAAGTAAGATTGATAAATTCAATTTATCTGTCTTTACTTATCCCTATTAATGATCGGGTGTCATGGAGGCACACTTTGTAGGTTACATATAATTTTGTGAATATTTATGACTTTCTTTAATAACATTCTTCCTCATAGGTGATGGCTTTTATTTTCCATCAATCATTTCTCCAGTGGTTTACACCCCTGTTTAAACAGTCTTATTTATTATATCCGAGGGAAGACACGATGAGGAAACTTCTTTTATGGGAGGGCTGCAAAAATTCAGACAACCAGTTAAATTAGTTTAGTCTGCTTTAAGGCTTATATTACATTATATTATATATATTACAAATAGTAGCTCTGAAAGCCAAAAAAAAAAAAAAAGTTTTGGCTCTCAGGCTCTGTAGGTTGCACACCAGTTATGTAAATAAAGGGCATAATTGCTGCTTTGTAGATCAAGAAAGCTGCATCTTTCCAAAATTCTATCTGCAATCATGAATAGAGTCCCCCATTGCAGGGAGATGGGCGGGGATAAGTCTACTAAATAAATAAAAAATAAAATAAATATTAGAAACTTGTCAATAAAGTTTCATTTCAGAGAGATTAATGGTACAGCCATTTTATTATGCATTATGTAAATATAGACCATGTAAACAATTTTATTTTGAAGCAATGCCTTTGGCCATGCTTGCAGGAAATTCTGGGATTTGTAATCCAAATATCTCTGGGAGACATCAAATTGGGGGAAGCTGGCGTAAGCATTTCTAGAACTGGGAACTATGAATGTGAGGTTGCTTTCCAATTATGTCTCCCACCTATTCACGCAAGGCTCCTATGAGAAGATTGTACTTGATGCAGGTTTAACAGTTGGAAGTGGCTCTGTCTTAACACAAATATAGCAAGATGGATGGTACTTATTCTCATATGGTTTTCTGCACAACTGTTGCCAGAACTTTATAATTAGATATTGCCGCTTTTTAAATGTAGGTGTTGGGAACCTGTGAATCTAACGACAGTTCACAATATTTCTCACAACTGGCTATGTTAGCTTGGACTATTGGGAAGTGTGGTTCAGCAACATCTAGAAGGCCGGAGATTTCACACTATGGTTCGTTAGATGGTCAGTATTCAGGAAAATGATCGCTGGAACCTGGATGGATGGCAACCGGAAGCAAACAGAGCTGCTCAAGAGAATCATTGCCTGAATTGCAACAGACTTGCTGAATTACTTGAACAATACTTTGGTATGTAATTGTAGTAACAGAACAGTAATGGCAGTGATTAATAAAGTTGGTATGGCTTTACTCTGCCCACAATTACCATTTCTTTCTGCAATATTTGGGGAAATATTCAACCAATCAAGAGATTAGGCCAGTTTTGTTACAAGTTGCTTGGGCACCATTTCCCATACTTCCAGTTCTAGGGGGAGGAATAAATATGCATTTATTTAGAAGTACCTTGCAGATTATATATCTCTAATTAGAAAAATTTAAATATGTACCCTCCAATATATAGCTTTTAAGTACAAATCATGGATTTATGTATTTACTTTCTTAATCAATTTATATAGCTGCCCATCTCAATGACTTTGGGTAGCAAACAATAAAAGAAATAAAAACAAATGCATGTGCAAAAATTAAAATACACAGCAGCCAAGAAAACCAATAATCATCCACATAGCCAGGAGACAGGTCCCTTCACACACTCAGAGCCCCAGACCCAAGCATACAGCCAGGTCTTTAGGGCCTTACAAAAGGCCAGTAAGGTCAGGGCCAACCTACAGTGGGGCAAAAAAGTATTTAGTCAGCCACCAATTGTGCAAGTTCTCCCACTTAAAAAGATGAGAGAGGCCTGTAATTTTCATCATAGGTATACCTCAACTATGAGAGACAAAATGGGGGAAAAAAATCCAGAAAATCACATTGTCTGATTTTTAAAGAATTTATTCTTTAACACACTACGCCGCTAGGGACTCAAATCCTGCAGTGCCAGACGTGTCCCCCTGCTTAAGCCAGTACATGTCCGGGCCCGTCTGAAGTTTGCTAGAGAGCATTTGGATGATCCAGAAGAGGATTGGGAGAATGTCATATGGTCAGATGAAACCAAAGTATAACATTTTGGTCTAAACTCAACTCGTCGTGTTTGGAGGAGAGAGAATGCTGAGTTGCATCCAAAGAACACCATACCTACTGTGAAGCATGTGGGTGGAAACATCATGCTTTGGGGCTGTTTTTCTGCAAAGGGACCAGGATGACTGATCCATGTAAAGGAAAGAATGAATGGGGCCATGTATCATGAGATTTTGAGTGAGCACCTCCTTCCATCAGCAAGGGCATTGAAGATGAAACGTGGCTGGGTCTTTCAGCATGACAATGATCCCAAACACCCCGCCCGGGCAACGAAGGAGTGGCTTCGTAAGAAGCATTTCAAGGTCCTGGAGTGGCCTAGCCAGTCTCCAGATCTCAACCCCATGGAAAACCTTTGGAGGGAGTTGAAAGTCCGTGTTGCCCAGCGACAGCCCCAAAACATCACTGCCCTAGAGGAGATCTGCATGGAGGAATGGGCCAAAAGCAGCAACAGTGTGTGAAAACCTTGTGAAGACTTACAGAAAATGTTTGACCTCTGTCATTGCCAACAAAGGATATATAACAAAGTATTAAGATGAACTTTTGATATTGACTAAATACTTATTTTCCACCATGATTTGCAAATAAATTCTTTAAAAATCAGACAATGTAATTTTCTGGATTTTTTTTCTCATTTTGTCTCTCATAGTTGAGGTATACCTATGATGAAAATTACAGGCCTCTCTCATCTTTTTAAGTGGGAGAACTTGCACAATTGGTGGCTGACTAAATACTTTTTTGCCCCACTGTAATCTCCAGAGGGAAAATATTCCAAAGTTTGGGCACTACGGCAGAAAAGTCTCCTCTTCTGTGATCCGCTAGCCTGCATCCCTTAGCTGATGGGATTTGGAGCATTCCGGACCAAATAGGGTGGGTAGAAACAACTGGGAAAAGACGGTCCCTTTAATAACCCAGCCCAGGCCATGAAGGGCTTTAAAGATGACTACCAGCACCTTGAATTGCACCTGGAAGCACAATGTCAGCCAATGCAGCTCACAAAGTAGTGGTATTACGTGTGCCGAATAACCAACACCATTAACTACCTTTGCCACCACATTCTGCACCAGTTGAAGCTTCCAATGCTCTTCAAGAGCAACCCCACGTAGAGTGCATTGTAGCAGTCCAGATGACAAGTCACAAGGTTCCGGTCCAAGAACAGGTGCAACTGGCACACAACTCAAAACTGTGCAAATGCCCTCCTAGCCACAGCTGCCACCTGCCATTCAAGCAGGAGCCACAAGTCTAGGAGGACCCCCTAGATGGAGCACTGGGTTTGTCTGAGGCAGTGCCACTCCATCCAGAACCAAAGGTCCCTGGCACTGGGAGGTCCAAACACCCAAAGCCATTCAGTCTTGTTTGGGTTGAGCTGAAGCCTGTTGCACCTCTTAAACGTACTAGCTTTTGCCATCATCTGTTCCATTTCAGCAAAAACAAGAAATATACAGTAGCTAAAGCAGTTTACACCAATACCATTCACTATACCTCTCTATACTATGTATCCTAGCAATCCTTGTTTCCACCATGCCCATACACCACTTTATACACTGCCTTTTTCTTTATATGTTTCAGTTCTCTCTTTTTGAAGATCTCCATCCAACTATGATTTCCTTGTTTTTCTCCTTCCTCTTGATCCACACTTCCTTCATTCATAGATTTGTTTTGTGATTCAATCCTCATTCATTCTTTCCATATGACTAAACAATCTCAATGTACTTCTTTAATACTGATCAATCCCTTTTGTATTCCATCCAAATTCATTCAGCGCTTTCATTCTCATATACACTTCTCAATTAACCTGATCCCACTGTTTTCAGCTTACTTTTATGTTTCGCCCTGCATACCCAGCTCACACTTCCATATAACTAAGTGGTCAGAAGCTCACTCTTATACAAAGCCAATTTGACAGGCATTCATTCCTTGGAACAAATCACATCTACCCACTACCTTTCTGCCAGCATTGGTACATCTCAAAATTTCTCCCATCCTACCAATTCACCTACTTGCTATAGTTTTATTTATATATAACTTGCAATTGTTCATTTAATATTCCCTGACAAACCTGACGGTAAACCTTTGATTTAACAGACCAATGGGCAGAAAGGATGTCCATTAAAGCAGAATGTCCATTAAACCTAAATAGCGTTTTACACATACATGTTTTACACATTTCATGCCTGCACAAAATGGCAAGCAGGATACATGCACAAAAGCATACAGTATATGGACATATTTGCCCACCGCTTCCAAAGTCTCCTAAACTGAACTCTGTTAAATCAAGGGTTTCTTACATCTGAACTTCAGTGTATTAATTTTCAGATCCATGCTCCTCATTGCATCATGCAATCTATCTAGCATTCACTGTGGTAGAGGAGTACAAACATAACATTGAAGAAGGAATACAAGAACTGCTAAGTAAATGTCAACTTAGTCCTGGGAAAGAACAAGAAATGAGACAAAAAGATAACCCTATCTTGATTCTGTTTGGTATAAGAGGGGACAAAAGGAAACTCTGGCAAGCTTTCACGATTCTGTTATTATATCCTACAACAATAAAGTAGAGTTCCATTAGTCCTTGTGAAGTCTGTTTCCTGAACTGGCCTACCTTGAAGGTCTGAAAGCTACAGATCATTTGGGTTCTCAGCCAAATCACATAGCATCAACAGCACACAAAAATATTTCTAGTTTACATCCCTAACCAATGCACCTTTACCTTCATAACAGCATTCACTGTACATGTATCCATAAATACATTAAACAACCAAGGGAGCATCCTTGCCTTACTTTCTGCTCAATGCTAAACCATTTGCTAAGCATTCTATTTATTTTCACAGTACTGGCTTCCATGATATATCATGCTTATCTCATGCAGCACTTAACCTTCAGTTCCACACTTGTGTGCCAAAATTCCATCATCAAGCCTGTTCACTTTATTGTACACATCTAAATCAACAAGGATACAATGAATTTTTTCATATGCATACATTCTACAATGAAGACTTCCACATGATATGAAAACTTAGTAATTAAAATGTATTATACCTCTATTTGTAATGCTAATAAAGAAATATTTACAAAGATTTCCCATTAGTTGAACCAACAGCTTAAAAATCTCAGGTAGAATGAATTTATGTGAAATTTGCTTTATTTTATTTGTTCCAACATTAGTAAAGACTTCCTTGAATCAAGCTTGCCTCCAGGGAGTTCTACTGACCATTTAGAAGAAGTTCCATATTTTTCTGGGATGTTCAGGGTAGTCTAGCTTACTACCCTGAGATTTCCTGATGTTCTTCCTTCCAAGGTCTAACTCTGAATTTCTTTAGATCAGCCAAGGTCACAGAGGTGCTAACATTTTTTGTGAACCTAATGTGAAGAAAAATATGGCTTCTGTTGCACATCCATCAATGGGCCATTTGCACACCAATACACACTAGATATGCCAATACGTGACTCTTGTTTTCTCCTTAGTTGTAGTATTCAATGTATCTTACAGTGAGTTTTTTCCAATCTTTAGATTTCTGCTGTTAGGTTAACTATCACATCCTTCATAAATCATCAAGCAAATTGCTGAGCTAATGCTGCCTCCTGCAGGTCAAAGAATCAAATGGGAAATATTCCCACATATATCAAAGTACTGATTTCTATGGTCATGTTGGCTAGAAAAAAATTATTCAGACAATCTATTTATTAATCCAACTCTGCATCATGAAACAGTGTGCATGTCTGACCTCTTTAGGCAAAATGATAAAGTGAAAAGGGGGTGATTAATGGCCCCATTATTGTCAGCTCTCCTGCAGAGTGAGAGGAAAAAACTAAAAGTTGCATGTTTCAGTCTTCAAACCATCTGCTGGCAATGAGAAACGTGGAATGAAAAAGAAAAAATTATAGAAATGGTATAAACCAAAGATCACTGCAATATAATTGCCTGTCATAGATCTCCCTAAAAACACAGTAGTCAGGCTACTTCAGACTGTCACTTTTTTCTGAACTGCAGCCTGCATTATAGAAAATTCAGTCTTAAACCAGTCCTGCTGTAGATTAAATATACCAAGTTCCTCTGCTTTGTATAACTTCATATACAAAATATCCATGTTATTTCTCTCTTTTCCATCTTTAACCATCCCCAAAAGGCCAATCACTCTTAGCCAAATCCTTCTGGTGACATACCCAAATGGTCTCTCACTTTTGATCTACCCCACATATTAACAGGATCAACATGTGGAGTCAATTAAAAAATGCCACATTCATAGTATCAGGAAGCACATCTTTAGCATTCTGATAAATAGAAAACTTACTGTCTGGAATAAAGTATTCTATATTATTTCTATATTCCTATATATATATTTCTATATATTTCTATATGCTCGGTTTAAGAACATGAACACTAATGTGTATGGATAATCAAGGAATAATTTACAGTACATACATGTTTTTTCACTGATAGGATTGCTCTTATGTGCCCAAACAGCATGACAAATATTATTGCAAATGAGGTGACTGCAATTCATAGCACATAATCCATGTTTTAATTATCCTTCAGTTATAGAATATTTTATTTAGAACAAGGTGAAATATTGTTCATTCTTCAGGAGAACTTGCAGAAAGGGACTCTGTAGAGTGATATCTGAAAACAACTTTTTGCAGGCACCAGCTATCTGCCTTTATGTTTATGCCTCAAAAGGCAGATGTTCCCTTAGAATGAAACCATACTAGCTGAATCTTTCCAAAACCTACCCTTTTGTCATAGAAGGTTTAAAAGATTTAAGAACTTTTGGAATCACAAGTACCGCTACATCACTACAAAAAGTAATGCGCTCATCTTTTAATAAGATATAACAGGACACACAGTTAAGGCCCCAAATCTACAGTTCACAATAATTTTGTGATTTTAAAAAATGCTTTTGCAAGTTGTTATAGGTTGCATTACACATTACAGAGTTATTTCATTAAAAAAAAATACTATAAAACACCATCAGTATAGAAATTAGTGTGGCACTGTCCTCAAGAAAATTTGACTAGCAGCTGAAGCAAAAATCTAGGGGACTGCTCGCCATATCAAAAGACCTGTTCTGGGTGTTCTGTGGATGACATTTAGTGGTACTGCTGGAGCTGCTGTAATATGGCACAATAAACTAATGGCATTTTTCTCCAATTAGGACTGTCAGCTGTGGAAATCAAGAAAGAAAGAAAGAATTAGAGATAAAAAATGAAGTAGCAAAATGGAACAAACCTGAGGTACTTTCAAGACAAGTTAAGATTTGTGTTGATCTTAATCTTGTAGATATCAAATCATATCAATTGGCAGAGAAGTTTGAAAATAGGCACACAAATTAACTCAATAGCAGTGAGCAGAGACAAAGTCTACACATGTGCCAAAAGTGTAGAGAACCTCATATACTCATTTTAGTTCATTCATTTCATTTGATTTTACTCTGGTCATTGACCAGCAAATGTAACATTAAAACTATAAAATCTTACAGTTCTTCCATATGAAACTACATATGCTTACAATTATGAAAAAATTACTGGAAGGGTAAAATAAACTATAGAAATAATCAATATAGAAGTAAAATCTACAAAGAACTACAAGATGATTTAATATTAATTATAATGTTAGAATGTATATATTGTTAATATATAATACAGTAATTATTAGACATCCTTTACATAAGAAAAGGCGAGAACCTTAACTGGCCAATCAGGATAATCTATTTACATTTCTGGAATGCAAGTTACAGAATGTAACTTAAGAAAATCATACACATCACAGTCAACAAAAGCTGTCTAGAAAAAAAATCAACAGTGCCCATATTTAAATTTTTCTAGGTGCAGGGTTTTTTTTTTAACTGAACCTAATGTAATACCATCTACTGGATGTATTAATATCTTTGAAAAAAACATTTGTTGGGATGATGTTTCAGTCTTAACCAGAAAACTAAGTAATACATTCTTCTTCTTTTTAAAGTTCACTGAGTTCAATCAAATAATATTTTAAAATGTAGGAACATGACTCCAAACAAAACAGGGGCAAAGAAGAAAATACTGGTTTTCATTTTGTGTTTAATAACTGAAACTGTTTAGAATCTTTTTACCATCTTTAATTGTGTGCCATCAAATCAGTCTTGACTCTTAACTTGCTTCTTCAGATCCTCCTATAGCTCAGCAGTGCTGTAGGAAATTAATATAGAGGATTTGCAAAAGGTGTCATAGAACAAGATTTGTGTATCTTGATGGACTGTGCTTGTGAACTTCTAAGGGATCTATTTGCCTGTTGGCTGTTAGGTGCTGGACTGAATGGATATTAAGATACGTTTACAATTGCTATAAGTGAGTCCATCCACCTTGCTGTCGGTCATCCTCTTCTACACTTTCCTTCCACCTTCCCTAGCTTCTCAAGGGAACTAGGACTTTGCATTTTTATTTTGGTGCCTTCAAGTCAGTCTTGACTCCTGGTGAACTGCCTGGACAAGTCCCTGCAGTTAACTTGGCAAAAATTTCAGAAGTGGTTTGCCATTGCCTTCTTTCTAGGGCTGAGAGAGAGTGAATGGCCCAAGGTCACCCAGCTGGCATGTTTTCTTGGCTATTCATAATTTTCTTAGGAGCCTTCTCCAATATTAAAGTTCAAAAGCCTTGACTTTCGGTGGAGGCATGGCAAACTAAATATGTCTCTGACAGAGCGGAGACAACAACTGTGGCAAAGACTGAAGAACCTCTCCGGTTTATAAGCCTCAAAATAATTCTGTTTCTGGCAAAAAGCTAAGATTTTGATCTAAGAAAGTTATAAACAAATTAAGGGTCCATACAATTTTGGAACATTGAGACTTTTGGTATAAGATTTTGGAAATAATTAAATCAAGTAAACAGCATTTCATGAGAACCAGAATGTTTTGTCTATCCTAAGTCATAACAGAGATTTGAGGCTATGATTTCAGAAATTTGACACTAGAGGGGACTAAAGATTCCAGGCAGAAATTGGGGGGGGGGGAGAGTAAACGCCGTTGGTTTTCGGTTAGTGTGAGGATTTACAAAATGACATAAAATACTATAACATTAGAAATACTTCAGAAGATTTTTGAAGAATGGGGCCAGACATTAGTATCTACAATATCAGAAATGTCAGCAATGATGTCTACTTCTATGAACAGACTATGTCCAAAAGATATTACATCTGGTACATAAATATTAGAACCAGAAATACTGAATTAAAAAAGTGTGGATTACAAGATAGAGAAGGCAGTTATAGTAGAATTACAAATGACATGCCAAGGGAGTGACCACAATAAGGACTTTTTACTGGATATACAAAAGAAGATGATTAAAGTTTTGAAAATCAAAGTGGAAATACAAATGATAAACCAAGACAATGACCTGGATAATGACTTTTTACTGGATTTACAAAAGAGGTTTGGTAAAGCCTCGAAGAAGCCTCTGCAATGGGGAAAAGAAAAAATGTAGATAGACCAAATCCTACAACAACATCTGAATGAATTAAAGATCAAGATTGTTAGAAGTAAAAGTAATATAAAGTTGGTTTGTTTGATTAACGTTAAAATAAGACATGTTTTTATCAAGCTCTGATAACCCTTTATGGACTTTTTGCTGATACCAGGACTGAAAAGTTGATGATTTATGGATTTGCATATAGATAAAGGATGGCTTATGGGAAGAAGAGATATTTATTTTTAACCTTATAGTGAGTGAAGAGTAATCAAATTAGTTTTACTTGTGATGAAGACTGGAAGTCCTTTATATATATTTCTTTTCTTTTTCTTTAACCTCTTTTTTCTTTTCTTTCTTTGCACTTTTTATTCTTTCTTTCCATTTATTTTTCTGAGTTTAGTTTGTATTTGCTTTTACTACTGTAATAAAAATTAAAAGTTCAAAAGTCTCAATACTTTCTACACAGGGAAAACCATTGCCTGCACTGTTCTGATCTTTGTAGGTATAGATAGGCATGACACAGCATCTGAATATCTTTTCCAAGGCCTTCACGGCTGCTCTACCAAGTGCTCATCTGTGGAGATCCTGACTGGTTCCTTTACTGTTCATGATTGATCTGAAAAAGCAGAAGCCATCCACCACTTCACTATCTTCACTGTAAATTCTGAGGCTGGTTTGCTGTACCTGTTTTCATTAGTTTGGTCTTATTTATATTTAATCGTAGTCCCATTTTTCACTGCAACCCTTGACTTGCCTTACTAGAGCTTCCAGATCATTTGCATTTTTAGCTGCAGATTACTGTCATCAGCATAATGCAGGTTATTGATGTTTCTTTGTCTGGTTTTAAAGCAACACCCATCTTCTTCCACTCCCACTTCACTCAATATATATTAAGCATATAGGTTAAATAAATAAGAGATAATATGCAGCCTCGTCTCGCTCCTTTGCCAGTCAGTTTTGCCATGTTCCATCTGGAATATGACTTCCTGACTTCTATATCGTTTTCTCATGAGGAAAATGAGACGTTTTGGGATTCCCATTTTATTAAGTGCATTACATAGCTTGCCATGGTTGAAACAACTTATGAATGACATATTGACTTATTTCTGGTATTCTTTGACTTTCTCACTTATCCAGCATGCATCAGCAATGCATCCTTGTTCCTTGGCCTTTTCTAAAGTCAGCTTGAACATCTGGCATCTCCTTTTCCATGTAGGGGTTTAATCTGCATTGAATAATTCTAAGCATTATTTTGCTAGCATGTGAAATTCGGATCTTGTGCAATGTTTTGCATACTGTGTTAAATCTCCTTTCTTTGATATTGATATGTGGACTGACCTCTTCCAATCTGTTGGCTGCTATATCATTCTCCACATTTGCTGGCATAGCTTGGGTAGAACCTTTATTGATTCTTCTTCTGTTGTTCCCCATATTTCTGTGGACATTTCATCAATTTCTGTTGTCTTTCAACTGATAATGACCAGAGTGCTGATCTAACTTCACCTTCTAGCATTAAAGATTCTTATAAGTAGGGAATATCTTCCAAGTTATCTGGATATCCTGTTTATCCAACTTTGATGTCTCTATTGTACAGAATTTCAATATATTCCCTCCCTCTTTGTTTGATTTTCTTGTTATCAGTTACTATCTGTCCACTGGCATCCTTTAGCATACCAATTCGAAGTTGAAAGTTCCTTTTGAGTTTGAAGATTTTTTTGAAGCCTTTCCTTGTTTTTTTTTTCTCATTTTTCTAACCATTTCATCTTAGTAGAATTCCATAAAAATCTACATGCCTGGTATCCATTTTTCTAATGTTCATATTTTTTTAGGGTATATACACTTTTTGCAAGCAGTTTTTTTTCTGTTATGTGGCTTTAGAGTTTTTCTTCAGTGTATGCATTTGTGTGTCCTTTCCCTTAGCTCACATCTCTCATTTAAAAAACTACATTCCAGAAATTTTTGAAACTCCAGTCACCCTCTACCATATCAATTACAGTTGATGGGAAATTAAAAAAAACTTGGCATATAAGCTCAGGAAATGCAAAGAGGTAAATTAACATTAAAGGGCAATGCATATAAAATTATCTCTGTTCTCTGTAGTTACCAATTGCTAGGAAACATTATTTCAGTTTGTATAAAATATGTGCATCACAAAAATTACATAGGTTGAATTATTTTCCACAAAGAAAAAGTTGGCACAAATATTATTAAAACTCATTCCTGGGAATAAGATCATGGCCATGTGCACTGTCTATTCTTGTGTACAAATATATTGCATTTACTACTTGTAGCAAATCAGATGGCACTGACTTGATGGCTGACTTTGAGACATAACAATAAGCATTTGAATAAAGTGCTTTGCATTTTCATAAAGAACACCTAATTTTAAGGCCCAGTATATTTTATATAAGCTGCACTTTACATAAAAGCATTACATTCTATTTACCCCCACCCCCAAAAGCATACTCTAAGTTTGATCTGTATTCTTAATTCTTTTAACTGTCTTATATTACCTCCATATTTTAAGTAGGTAGAGATGGAGATACAGCAATTTGGTTAAAGAGTGAATTAATACCTGGAGACCAATCTCAGGGAAGTGGCTAGCCACTGGAGAAGACAGTGTACTGAGCTCAGTGTTCTCTTTCCAACCCACCTTTTTTGATCATTATTGCTGTTTATTTTTGACTTAAGATTTGATTGACTGAAAAAAATTAAAAATAACAAAATGCCTAAGAAAGGTAATCCCCAACATGGCAGAGGAATTAAGGCAGACATGGATGAGTCAAGATGGCCAAGACAACAATCCACTCAGTGAAAAGATGGTGGAGGAGGAAAATGCCCCTTTGGAGGATGCAAAACCTGAGTACTACCCTAAAAGAAGCCTTGAGGTTGACTCAACAGGAAATCTGATTAAGTAACTCAAGACCTAACAGAGGAATAAGATAAATCAGCCACTTTAAATTGTATGGGCTTGGCAGATATGTTTGAACATGTAAATAAACAACTAAACGATTTGTCTTCTCAAGTGTCAGAGGTTGCCCAGATTGTTAGTGAAAGCATGTGATGTTGCTATGAAAAATGAGCTTGATATTGGAAAAGTTCAAAAATATATTACTGACATTAGATTGTATTTGGCTGATATACAGGATTGGAACAGAAAAAATAATTTGAGAATTAGAGGAATTAAGGAAAATGCAGAAAATAACTAATTTAATTGGCTATCATAACTCAAAACCAGTTGCCAGATTTGACGCTTACAGAAAATGATATGAAATGTATCCACATTAAATCTCTTCTCCTGAATTCAATAAATTTCAAAAACCAAGACATGTATTAGTAAGATTTTAAATGATCAGATTTAAAGAATCTGATCCACATAATTTTTAAAGAAAAAATCCACATAAAATCTTGTGGACTAAAAGAGATAAATTGGGACAGAGATAAAAATGTTAGTTTTTTCAAGACATTAGTCTTTGCACAGTACAAAGAAGAAAAGCCTTCAAATCTCTGATAGAAGAATTGTTAAAAAGAGGAAGAAGGTATAAATAAAGGTTTCCTTTCAAGCTAATATTTTAACCACAAAGAAAAGATATTATTTCTACATTCCCAGAAATGAACAAAGTCTTCATATACTTCATGAGAATACAGAAAGATTTTTGATATTTAAAAAACTCTTATAACTTTATAAAAGATTCAACAATGGGATCTTTTAGCATTTGGGACTCGTAAGATGGCTGCTGATTATGACTCACATGATTGATATTCTTTCAAATTAGTTAAGAAGTGAGAAAGACAGAACACAGAAAATGGCAAACTTTGTTTAAAGGTTAATATAAGGACAAAGCAAGCTGGAAAGGGAGGAGCTGAAGTTCAACAATCCCCAAAACTAGTTAGAAGATCTAATTAATCCTCTGTGAACTCTGATTACATGTGACCCAAACAGGTTGGAAAGGTGAGGGTGGGAGAATAAATGGAGAAGAGAACTGGGGGTGGTTGGGGGAAAAAGGGTATAAGGGGCGAAAAAGGACAATTAGCCTGAAAATTCATAATACCCTCACAAATTTAATCACACATGTGTTGCTCAGTAGGGTAGCAGAGGTTTCACTGTTTGTTTTGTACAAATAGTAAGCAAAACAAGAATAGTTTAAATGCTGGAGGTTAGGCAATCCAATTAAAAGAATCAGAATCAACTAATACTTATGATCCTTCAATCTATATATTACAGAAAATGTATATATCAGAAAAGATTAAAATTTATTGATTTATTAATCAATCAAATGTATATGGCCGCCCGTCTCACCGGAAGTGACTGGGCAGCATACAACAAATTAATAATAATAAATAAATATTTTGAAAAGGCATTTTTTGCAGAAGGGACTAACAAGTCAAGAAGGATAGCCATCTTATTTAAAGCTAATATAGACATTATGGTAGAAAAGATTCAAAAACATAGAGGGAAGATTTATTTTTATTAAAGGGAACTATAATTTGGCCTTCACATAAACACCAAATCAGAATCAATCAAGTTTATACAAAAAGTCATGAAAGCCTTGAACTAATTTGGCCAGTAGAATTTGGAGTAATTTAAATATTGAAGCAGGTACATCAGGTGAGAAAACAATCAGAAAAACAGAAGACAATCTTTAGCATCTAAGAGTTTGAAGAATTTGATACAACTGCATGAACTTACTGATATTTGGGGTATAATGCATCCATTAACAAAAGACTTTATATATTATTCAAGTAGATGCCAGTCTCATTTGAAGATATATATTTGGGCTTTAAATTTTTTTTCCAGTAAATTAACCCAAATAGAGATAAATCCAGTATATAAGAGGTGAAAGTAAAAGTAAAATGAGCAGAATCAAATAGAAATCTACATAAATAATGAATGTATTATCTTCAGAAATTAAGGATGTATGGATAAAATATAACAGAACAGGCTCAATGTATATATATAGAGGAAAGGAGGGAGGAAGGGAGGGAGGGAGGAGAAAAGCCTGATATTTAGAAATTGGCAAAATTATTAGCCCGATTTTTATTTTTAAAACAAAAATACTATGTATTTGATAATAAAAACTCAAGATGAATGGCAAATCAGCTTCAAAAAGGTAAAGAAAAGTGATATATAAAGGCGATAAATGATACTAATGGTCACATCATCAGAAATACTAAAAATATTAGTAAAAAGTTCACAGATCTTTTTTAAAAAAACTGTACACTTCTAAAAGTCTTGCAACAGAAAAAATAAGTATTTAAATAAACTGAATTTCACAGAATTATCTTTAATAAATGCTCAGTACTTGGACTCATTTTTACAATCAGAAGTTGATATGGTTTTTTAAAAAATATTAAAAGTGGAAAATTCTCAGGTCCTGATGAGCTAACAGATGAGTTCTATAAGGCATTTAAAATATTCTTAAATGAGAATGTTTGTCATTAAGGAGATTTTTTTCCTTTATTATGCTGCAATTCTAAAATACCTTTAATTCCTAAACCACGCAGATCCATTAGAAGTATTTTCTTACAGACTTATCTCCCTTCTTAATACTGATTATAAATAATATACTAAACTACTAGCTAAACATCTCAATTTAATTATGGGGGGAAATTATGCACCCTAATCAATCAGACTTCATTCCAAAAAGAAATATATCTAGCCCCATCAGAAAATTGCCAATTATTATTCACTCTTGTAAATTAACATTTTCTCTATCAGTATGCTCATTAGATATCTTTAAAACTTTTGATCTGTGGAAGGAACTATTTCTAAAACAAACTTTAACAAGTTTTAATTTTGGCAATTACTTTTTCAACATGATAAGTCAGATTTATAATATACCCAATGTCCAGTAAATAATTAATAATTATGAATCAGACCTAGTTTCAAGAACTACAAAGCATGGCTGTCCATTATCCCATTTATTATTTAATCTTATAGAAACATAGCAGTAGTTCTTGATAGCAATAAGGAAATTAAAGGGATAAAAATAGAAGGTAAAATTACCTATTAAATTTACTTGCAGACAATATTAAATTTGCGAATTCTAGTAATACAGCTAAATACATTAGGAATTGGAAGATTTTGCAGAAATATCAAGGTTAGTAGTAAATTTTCAAAAGTTACGACTGAGTTCTTCCGTAACTTTCCTAAAATACAAGGATAGCTAATACTTTAAATATACCAGGATAGCTAATACTTTAAATATACCAGTGGAAAGCAAACCCACCAGTATAAATCTAGGAATTAATATCACCAAAAACATTAACAAACTATTTAATAATAAGTTTATCTCAATGTGGAAGATTAAAAAGGGAAATGAAAATCTGGAATAAGAAATATTTACATATTTGGGGTTGAACTGAGGCAGTTAAAATGAGAGCACTTTAATTTTTTTTTTTTTTAAAAAATTCAAACTCTCTCAGTAGAACTGCTAGATAAAATATTAACATTTTGGCAAAGAAACATTAAACTTTTTGTTCAATACTAAAAAAATTAAGAATAGAAATATCATATATAGACTCAGATATAGGGCAATTGAAGTATTTCATTTTAAAAATTATATTATAAGGCAGCACATTTGGGATATATTATTCCCTTCACAATGGAAACCTGAATGAGACATAGATGCTGCTAAAAAATATACAGAAGGCAAAAAATCCGTTAGATTTTTTTCTTCCAAAATACTTTACAATTGTCAGGTTCAGCCCAAGAAACTCAGTGGGACAATTCAGGAACAGTTCAGTTACTTTATTAGCTTACATCCACTAGACTGAATCTCGCCAGACTAACTCTAACCCCCAACGACAGCAACTAAACACTCTGAATTCCTTAGGGTGGTGCCAGTCTCCTTCTCTTCACTTTCACACCCTCTGGCTGAGGGCTGAGGAGATGCTTGGGATTCCTCTCCCCATCCCTATGACCTTGGACCTCCATGCCACGATCCTCCTCGCTCATGCCTTCCATCACAACAATAGCTATTACAAATAATATATTCAGAGAATCAATTTGGTGTGATAGTTAAGGCACCAACTAGAAATCAGGAGACCGTGAGTGCTAGTCCCATCTTAGGCATGAAGCCAACTGGTCAGTCACTCTCGCTCAGCCCTAGGAAGCAGGCAGTGGCAAACCACTTCCAAAAATCTTGCCAAGAAGAAAACTGCAGGTATTGGTCAAGGCAGTTGCCAGGAGCCAGACTCACTCGAAGGTGTGCACACTCATATATAATAAGGATATAAAGGAGTTAGCATCTCATTATTTATGAAAAATTAGTAATTAATTGCCCTTTCCAACCCAAAAGAACAATGTTAACAATTTATAGATTAGAACTGAAGGTGGGTGACACTCTGTAGGTTTAAAAGAAGCAATCTCACTTACTCACAGCTTTTGTTGCTCACAAGCATAAGTGCACTGACATAAGCTATTTAGGCTTCTGTGCAGCAACTGCATCAAAATGGAAACTATAAAATTGTACTCTACATTTGTCTAATTTTCCTGCAAAGGCACAAATAGTAAGTCAACTTTTCATTGGGTTAGTCCAGATTTTTATTGTGCACAATAGTAGCTTTCATCTTGAAGGTTTTTTATTAAATACACCTTGATATAGAATATATAGCCAATATTATATGTGCTGCCAAACTGAATTTTATTAAGTTTCAGAATCATCTCAATCATTGTTACATCTCTTATTGTATAACTGCATACCTGGGAAGATCTTCAAGTGTTTTGAACTATGATTTACTTAGCCTAGAAAGAAGCTATATTTCCATATGTTCCATCCTAGCACTTCTTCTGGTAAAGGGTAATGGCATACCAGAACCAAAAGGTCCCACTAACACCACCACCTAGAAAATTGTCAAATAACTATACTTTTCACGGAGGTAGGATTGAAAATTTTTCATAATTTCTAGCTAATAACCAGTAGCAGTGGATTCCAACCTCTTGCTGTGCTCCCAACTTTATATTCTGATGGATCCTTTAAATCAGCATTTGCTGATTCAGATGTCACAGAAAACTGGTTTAAGAAATTAAGATAGCTTTGTTAAAACCAGAAGCATTTGTGAAGCTGGAAATATAACACAGTTCAGATATAGTTTGTTCCTAGGATGACATTGCATGGATTTATTGGACTAAAAATATTATATCTGAACTAGGCCTTTACAATATAAATTTGATTATCCACAATAGGGAACAATGCATGCTGATGTGTAGAAGAAAAAAAAAAGTTAAAAATCAGCATTTGTTTTTTGAAATGGGAAAGGGACATTCCTACTGTCAGGAAATGAGTTTTGGAAAGCCACCTGTTGCCTTTGTATGTCTATGACTTCTATGTTTGTATGAAATTGACAAGAATCACAAATGCACCTTTCAGCTTGCAAAACTCCCTCACTGGATCAAATACTTTCTCAGTACACTGAATTATTTTCATTTCTGAAATATGAAGTCTAAATCAAGATAGTGAATACACTCTTTAAATATATTAAGTTGAATAATGATGTTTAAAATGAAGCTACAGATTCCAATAAGGTATGACTATTAGGAATATACTACAAAATACCAATTATAATCTAATAAGACAGACTGTCTGTTCAAATTAAAAATTCTTGAGTTTAAAAGCAGAGGAGAGAGAATTGCCAGGGAGGATAGCATAACATTTATTCGGGCAAATAAAAATGAGATGTGACATAAAAATATAAATAATGGTGTTAAAGTAGGGATGTCAAATGCTCCATGGGGGAGTACAGAGTCTCAAGAATCTTTTGGAAACTTTATCACAGAAATTGACATATACATAATCAAAAACAGACAAAAGAGAATTCACAAAAAGCTGTCATCAAGTTTTCTGTTTTATTTAAGATTTTAGTTTTAATTCTGAAGAAAGAGGTACATTTCCTTGTTTTTAGTTTTAGCGTCAGGTTATAACCATGTTTAATTTTATGTTTCTTTTTTTTCCTGTCTTTCAATACTGCACAAACGTCCAGAAACTACAAGGTTAAGTAAAAGCTGCAGGCAGAGGTCGTCAAAGGTTATGCTCCTGATGATGATCTTGTGGCCCCAATGCAGTGCTATCCCAGAGTGTCTTAATCAGGTGATAAAAAAAAAAAAGAGACTGACAAGAAGACAGAAAGATTGAAGTGAATATCACTCGTGTTTCAGCTGCTTATAATTATATTATGTATATGCTAGGTATTAAATCTGTGATATTTTTAAAACATTACATTTATTTGAAATCTAAAGCCAAAACTTTAAAAAATCCCCTCTGTTAAACCATTTCTTAGCAACATGTCAGTTATTTCTACAGGCAAATTGTCCTTTACCTACTTTATGCCAAAACTTTACTGACAATACTGTCCCACCCCTTCAAAAGAGAGAGAAAAAAGTATTTCCCTGTATAATCAACTCACAGAATGCAACAAGAATGTTGCTTCTCCCCACTATATCTCTGCACTGGATTCTGAATTTTGTATTATTTTTCTGCTATTGTCAACTTGACATTTTCTGCTATGCTAAAATAATTATGTGCAAAAGTTTTATGAAAATATTATTATGCACTTTGATTTCTCTCTCTTAGTGTGTTTAAAGAAATAGTTTTTAAACAGTGTATTTCAAACACTGACTCAGCAAAACATAACAAAAAAAATATAATAGTTATGACCCTGTGATTGCATTGCATTTGGAAGCTGGCTGGGAAAGATTTTTGATCAGGAACCAGATTCTTCAGAAAGAAAAATATGGAAGAGGGGCCATAGATGGGTACAGGAAGTCTGGGAGGAGCAATTCCTGCATTTCTAATGTTTTTGTACTTTTCCTAATGACGATCCAACGCCGAGCTCTGTAGTAAATCTGTGGGGGGTTTACTGGGGGGTCTGAAAGCTGTCTGAAAGCCTGGGGGAGGAGAGTGGAAACTGGCAGGGTTTGAAGGAGGGGAATAGGGGTTCCAGCTGGCTCTGTGCAATGGAATTTGTGTACTGAAAGGGTTACTGTGGGGGGTCTGTGTTGGGGCAGCACTGGGGCCATCCATCTCTGTGAGAGCCTGAAGAGACTTTAGCCAATGTGGTGGATTGTCGTCTTGAAGAGAGTCTAAACTGTTTCCAGCGGAGGCTGGGATACCTAGGAAGAAGAGAAACACAGGGGGAGAAATAGGTTAACTCAAAGCAAGTAAGAACTTCATATTTGAAATAGGACAGCATAATTTAACCAGTAGCCAGATCAGAAAGAAGAATTATTAGCTTGCAGAAATGAAATGACTATTAATACAGTTTTTCAAACACAACTGAAGTTGAGTTTTCCTGGGGAGCATTTGTCCCTTAAGATGATTTTTCACACTTGCCCAGATATTCATCCATAATCATATACAATTACTTCGTTTTCAACCTTTCCAAATCATAATTAATCTTTACAAGGGAAACAAATAGCCTTATAAAGAGAGCTTTATAAACAGTGGAGTATGTCCCTTTTTAATGAAAAAAAATCCAGTAAAAATTCAGTACCTAGGAACCATATTGCAAAGAAAAGCATGCCATCAGATGATGTGGGAACCTACAGAAACCTAAGATATGCTAAGAAAGATGTCAGGCATGCAACAGAAAAGATTGTGGGGTATTAATGTTCATTTGTTCTAAGATTTCTGGGCCTCTTGAAAGTTGGTGGATGGAAGCTGGAAGAGACCACCGCATTGAATTGCTTTTTTCCAAAAAAGGAGTATTGATTAATTTGTGCCAAATATGCACTTGACAATTGTCAATGGAGCTGAATGAGCGAGAAATTGTTACCTGTGATGATTGCGGGGTCCATCCAGCTCCCAGGGCTGTCCCAATTCAGGCTGTCGGTTGTGGCAGTGTTGGACGTTGGTACACTGTGGTTGGCGTTGGAGGGGGAAGTAGCATTGGGCAGTCCACCAAAGTTGATGTTAATGTTCGGTAGAAGTGCCCTTAGCCCGTCCTGCCATTCCTTCATATTTAAACTCTCTACAGAACTGTTGTTGTCTGGGAGATTTATCAACAAAAAAAAAAGAAAAAAGAAAATGAAAGATAGAAAATAAAAAGCTGAAGTTAGAAACAGATGCTGTTTTTAGTGAAAGATGGTGGCTCTCTAAGCATTTAACACTGATTTCCTATCAAGAGAATGGGAGGATGATATATCAAGATGAAGCTTGAATGCTGAGCTGCTGTAGAATATAGAATTATTTAAACATCTAGTGGAGAAAAAATTAAATCCTTCCCCACTAAATCTGGGCAGAAACCTTAACAATTGAAAAAAGAATGATTCTTCCTTTACTAGCAAGAAAATAACCACATCTTTTATATGAAAGCAGCCTTACTCATAGATAAATTTGCCTGCTTTGCTTAATGGTAGGGTATTTAACAGTTTCCTACACAAAGAAGATACAAGCAAGATTACCGAATCCTCACCAGGATTACAGCTGCAAAAGCCTTCTAAATCTACTTTCAAAAAGGGAAAGACAATAAGTACTGAAAGTGGGAACAACCAGAATCTCAGAGAGTGAAGAGAGAAGGAATTTCTAATATTTTTCAGAAAGATTTCAACAAGCTGTAAAGTGGAAGACCAAATGCATTATCATACTGATCTACAAAGCTACAGCATCTCTACTTTTTAAGGAAGACAAATTTAGTGGCAATTTTTAATCTTACAGGAAACTTCCAGCAATTTGGTTTTTAATCCTATCAATACCGCACTCTTTGAACTTCTCTCAAATATACAACTTAGAAAATACCTCATCAGATATGGCAACAACCACTAGATTAGGTAATATTGTATTTAAAAGGGATTTGCCATAGTTATAGGAAAAATGCCTTTCAACAGCTATCAAAACTAAATGGAATGTCCAAGTCTCTGGGGGAAACCCCATAGGTATTCTTAGGGGACAATCAGGAGGCAGATATCAAATATTCAAGAGTCACGTAGCTAGCCAGTGACTACCAAAATCCTCCATTAATAGATCCTAAGCAATATCCTTTATACCCTTCACAAAACAAAACATCACCCATCTATTTTGACCAGGCTCTCCGTGTTTAATCATTATTAATTGTGCTCTATACACCAAGGAGCAAAAGTCTGAGAAGTTTTGCAAAGAGAAAGCAGATGATTACAATACTTATTCCGGAAAATATAATCTATGTATATGATTGAGACAGATTCTGGGACTGATCCAACAAGACTATTTTCAATATATTCAACATAAATCTGTGTTATGTAATACCACTCATTGTATTTCAAAACAACAGACCAAAAGGAATATAAAAGAAAGAGATCAGATCAGAGCTGCAGAATAATTTCTGATTCAGTTCAAAATGGATTCAGTTTACATATTCATTCATGACTTGTCCTTAAAATTTCTTCTTTGAGAAGAGGAAATTGAATTGCAGTACTTAAGATGTCTTCAATTAAGATTTGTGTTAATCCCCACCCCAAAACACTGTTGTATCTTTATCACAAAATTTACACAGTGAGAACTAAAACCACATAGTTATACTACATTTAGTATTTTGTCACTTCTAGTAGCTAAAAATCACCGCTATTAAACACCTGAATTCAGTAAATATAGATGTTACTATTTCATACATGAATAGTTTTCAATAGTTTAAGCTTCCCAAAACTGACTAAACATCCTCAAGAATTACTTCAAAGATTTCAAGATATGTTGGATATATATCTTGTTCGATACATCTGCAACTTCCTCTTTCCTGCCCTCTTCCTTCATTTGGCTTATTGGGAGTGGGGAAAAGAACCACACACATTTCAGTAGGATTAAACCCACTTAAATTCATATAAGAAATTATAGCCTTAATATTTTTAATTAGAGTTTGTTCAGTTTAATTCTAAGTAATTATCATTCATATTACCTAGATGGAATAATTTATTTATTGAAGGCCCAATTTTTCATAGTATGCTTTTGTGTTTGCAAATATATAATATTAATATTCCTTCCAATTTTCAGTCATATAAAAGCCATTTAACTATAACACAGCTAATTTCAAGCCAATATTGTTCTTAAACATTAGTCCTTTCATGGACTCCTCTTTCCTCCTCAGTATTTCAGTGAGATTAGAACGACCTCCCTTTAATGCTGTGCTTACAGCAGAGAGAGATTGAGAGAGAAATTTAATAAATTATTATTATTTGTATAGCCTATGACCAACCATACAGCCCCCCCATCCCCACCCAGTACACAGAAAACTGTAATGTTAGGAAGGAGACAAGTCTGTACTTCTGAAATACATTATATGATTATCGTTGAGCATACACAATATCCAAAGCTTTTTGAGAAAAAAAAAATGCCACTGGATCCCAAGTCACTATGTTTATGAAATTCTTTGGCACTTAGCATATATTTATTAGCTTTGTGATTGTTACTAGAAATGCGAAAGATCTGTTGATAAAAGTTAATTCTCATCCCCAACTGTAAAATATGATTTTTGTTGCTATATTAACTAATTAAAAAGCTGCTCTTGACTGATAATGGGAGGTTTACTGTATCCAAAAATAATAGGAAGAAATAAAACATGTCCAATCTTAAATCTTTTAAAGAAACTGTTAATTTAATCATGTGTTATATATACACACACACACACACACACACACACTTAATAGTGGTGCTTCTACACTTCATTTAAAATTGGATCCAAACATGTTTCTAATAACATATTTGAAACAAATAGTGAATCTACTCACAATAATTAGACTATTATTATTCCATTAGCCCACTGGAAATTGAATGTTTATGTTATATCTTCAGTTATCTAGCAGTATAAGAAATAAAGTGAAGACAAAAAAGCACTTCAATGGAAAAACTGTTTTACTAGTAAACAAATTAATAAGGAAAATGTAAATATAGCAAAATTTTTGCTATATTATAAACTGAATATGCTATATTTAAATAAGAAATGCATATTTTTTTAAATGGAAAAGTATCAGTATACTACAATAAGATTGTGAAATGATTTATTAAGTTGATTTAAGTACAATTCCTTGTGGCTTATCAAAAAACAGTTCTTGTTCTAGAACAACCTTTTAAGAAATTGGTGTAGTAAATGAATTATCATTTGTAGAAACATTTATATTTTTTAATGAGAACACTCCATGCTGCTAATTTTTTGAAGTATGGTTAGTTAAATTTCCTTTAATCAAATTTCTACAAAAATCTTTCCAACAATCTGCCCTAAAATACTAAATTTGCCAAAATTAAATACAATATAACTCAATTTTTGACATGCTAACTAAATCCAAATAAAGCTTTCTTTCAGACATGCTCAGAATGGTAGTGTTCATAAAGTGATCTATGAATTTACTACATGAATATTTTCCTACCCATTAGATGTTAATGAAAGGTTAGTAAAATAGACAAGTGTGTTAATTCCTATGCTAGATGAATTTATAACAAATAATGCTACAGGAGTTCTTCTATAAGCATTAAGTTGAAAGGATTAGATACCAACAGCTTCATTCTACATTACTGGAATTACAAGATACAGATGCAATGAAAATAACAAGTGCCCTTAAGCCCTGATTCCAGAAATCAGTGGCAAAACTGCACATATAAAATGGAAGTGTTAATCATCAGCACAAAAAAAAAAAAAGGAGAGGGATTTTGGTTTCAATATCTAGAAAGCTGTGTTTCTGTTGCTATAACCATGTCATTCATTTTAATCTGAAAAACTTCCCATGTTCTTCTATACAATAATGGACTATAGAAGCAGAAGAGATAAAATGCTTATCACCAGGCTCCAAATAGTAGACTGAGCTATACTTTATTCTTTAAATCAACAAAAATTTAAAAAGAAAAAACTAAACATTTCTTAAAAACATTTTAATTGTAGCATCAGTTTATACTGGACTAAAAGATTATAGAAAATATCTAAACATTAGATATAGAAAATATCTAAGCATTCAAGTTTTGATATACAGTGGGGCAAAAAAGTATTTAGTCAGCCACCAATTGTGCAAGTTCTCCCACTTAAAAAGATGAGAGAGGCCTGTAATTTTCATCATAGGTATACCTCAACTATGAGAGACAAAATGGGGAAAAAAATCCAGAAAATCACATTGTCTGATTTTTAAAGAATTTATTTGCAAATCATGGTGGAAAATAAGTATTTGGTCACCTACAAACAAGCAAGATGTCTGGCTCTCACAGACCTGTAACTACTTCTTCAAGAGGCTCCTCTGTCCTCCACTTGTTACCTGTAGTAATAGCACCTGTTTGACCTTGTTATCAGTATAAAAGACACCTGTCCACAACCTCAAACAGTCACACTCCAAACTCCACTATGGCCAAGACCAAAGAGCTGTTGAAGGACACCAGAAACAAAATTGTAGACCTGCACCAGGCTGGGAAGACTGAATCTGCAATAGGCAAGCAGCTTGGTGTGAAGAAATCAACTGTGGGAGCAATAATTAGAAAATGGAAGACATACAAGACCACTGATAATCTCCCTTGATCTGGGGCTCCAGGTAAGATCTCACCCTGTGGGGACAAAATGATCACAAGAACGGTGAGCAAAAATCCCAGAACCACATGGGGGGACCTGCAGAGAGCTGGGCCCAAAGTAACAAAGGCTACCATCAGTAACACACTATGCTGCCAGGGACTCAAATCCTGCAGTGCCAGATGTGTCCCCCTGCTTAAGCCAGTACATGTCTGGGCCCATCTGAAGTTTGCTAGAGAGCATTTGGATGATCCAGAAGAGGATTGGGAGAGTGTCATACGGTCAGATGAAACCAAAGTAAAACGTTTTGGTCTAAACTCAACTTGTCGTGTTTGGAGGAGAGAGAATGCTGAGTTGCATCCAAAGAACACCATACCTACTGTGAAGCATGGGGGTGGAAACATCATGCTTTGGGGCTGTTTTTCTGCAAAGGGACCAGGACGACTGATCCGTGTAAAGGAAAGAATGAATGGGGCCATGTATCGTGAGATTTTGAGTGAACACCTCCTTCCATCAGCAAGGGCATTGAAGATGAAACGTGGCTGGGTCTTTCAGCATGACAATGATCCCAAACACACTGCCCGGGCAACGAAGGAGTGGCTTCGTAAGAAGCATTTCAAGGTCCTGGAGTGGCCTAGCCAGTCTCCAGATCTCAACCCCATGGAAAACCTTTGGAGGGAGTTGAAAGTCCGTGTTGCCCAGCGACAGCCCCAAAACATCACTGCTCTAGAGGAGATCTGCATGGAGGAATGGGCCAAAATACCAGCAACAGTGTGTGAAAACCTTGTGGAGACTTACAGAAAACGTTTGACCTCTGTCATTGCCAACAAAGGATATATAACAAAGTATTGAGATGAACTTTTGATACTGACCAAATACTTATTTTCCACCATGATTTGCAAATAAATTCTTTAAAAATCAGACAATGTGATTTTCTGGATTTTTTCCCCCATTTTGTCTCTCATAGTTGAGGTATACCTATGATGAAAATTACAGGCCTCTCTCATCTTTTTAAGTGGGAGAACTTGCACAATTGGTGGCTGACTAAATACTTTTTTGCCCCACTGTAATCCTAGAGACTACAAGGACATCACTATACAGTTATCTTAGCAACAGTTCAGAATATAACAAGTAACTACTACATATATTTCACCACAAGAGGGGGATAAACACCCATGTGTGCAAATAGATACACATAAATCCACCAGAAAAGTCATTTTAGTTGAAGCATGTTGACATTCATAATAGAAGCTTTTCATACATAGGTACCAGAGTTGGTTAACTGAAATTGATTCTAAATTCACTTAGATATTATTCTGGACATAATTGATTTATTACTTGAAAACTTTTTACCATCAACCAAATATGATAGAACATAGTATCTTCAAGCTCCTAAGGACCAGCTTAATGATCTGCAAACTAAGATTACTAATTATAAGTGGAGTGTGCATTTATATCTCAACTATCAGGCTCTCCTCCAAACAAGAGGAAAAAAAATCCTACACAAAACTAGGTGTCAGAAAGAAAGGTCCAGTTTCTATATACTATATATGATTCCTTCTCAACAAGGAACATTTTATCATCCATCATCCTACATTTGTGCCAACAAACTAAAGCAATGCCACCCAGGCATTGGTTTATCATCACCTATTATAACTATATGTATCAGACACTCATAGTACTCATTGCCTCTAGCAACATATTGGAAGAGTTGGGCAAGACGAGCAAAAGCAAATCTCAGCATTGTGTAGCTTCAGTGAGGTAATCACTATTTTAATCCTTTCAATGACTTCAACACAGCACCATACAGAGGGCACCTACACAGAATGTAATGCTAAAAATTAAAAGGATATTTCATTACATATACTAAGTGCTTCTTTAACTACAATGTGTTACACTATTTTTTAAAAAGACAGTTTCAGTCAAATGTAGAAGTTTGCAGTGGGCATGTTTTTTTCTTTCTGCTCAATATATAAGGAGTTTCAAATTACTGCTACAAGCAACTAAGTTGTCATGCAAACTTCCTTCAGTGTCTGAAGGAATATGTTTGCTTCAATTCTGATTAAAACTATTATTTTAATCAGAATTGATATTTTAATTGATATTTTAACATTATTGACTACCTAATGTGTTGCTTTAGGACAGATTGGGCAATTTATAATCTGAAACCCCCAGACTAGCTTGCAATTGCCGCATGTGCAAACACATGCATAAATAAATCATCAGCTCAAATCAACCCACTACAGGATGAAAGCCTCTTCACTGACAGTTATGGACTATAAATTACCAGGCTGGTCCAGTGTGGTTTGGTAGACAGAATGTTTTTTGACTTTGCAGTCTAGGACTGAGACAGAACAACAGGCCCAAAATCACCTACCCAACCAGCTTCCGCGATTACAGAACTAGAACCTGGATCTCCCTCCTCCTAGTCCAGTAATTTAACCACCACAGTGTATTGGTTCTTTTTTATGTGTGTGTGTCATATTCATATGTATGGGTAAACACACATAAAATCTTAAAATAACCCGAAAGAACACATTTCCCCAGCACCAACAGACATAACCCCTCTTCAGTTGCCAGAATGATTTTCTTTTTAATTGCAGACTGTATGATGAAAAAGACTGCCTATATTTACTTTAGAAACATATAATGTACAACTTGGTTTCCTTATAAAATCATTACAATTGGCATACAAAATTTAAAAGTGTCTTTTGGTAGTTTTATTTGTAAAAAATTCAGATTAGCAAGAAAATTACTTATACATTATAAAATTGTGCTACCTTAGTACTAATATAGCGTAACCTGGGATTAATATTTTTTAATTTGTTCATTTACATTTGTATCTCCCCATAATCAATACAATTCTTGGCATATTTTAATGTCAAATTCAAAATTGTTTCAATAAAACAGTCTGTAGTAGTTCATTTTATGGTCTGCTCATTTTGTAATTTTCAGAGCACTCTAATCTTTGCAAATATAAATGTACAGTTACCAAATGAACTGCTCATCTATAGGTTAGTTAAGCCAACCTCTACAAAAGTGGGGAAGACAGCCAAGCAGCAATGAAAACATTCAGACATTCTCCCTTCTCTTGTGAAAACAAGAGTGTACCAGAAAGTAGAAAAAACATTTTCAAGTCATACATTGTCTCAGTACATGAACTGTAATGACCTTGTATTTTTTTAATGTTTTATCGTTGCATGGGGGGAGGTTTTCAGAATATGAAAATCATGTGTTAAACACTTTTCATAAAGTGAAAAACGTACATTGGAAATAAATGTTTTAAAGCATTACTTCAATTTTTTCCAATCTTTTCTGCTCATGAGATGGAATGAGGGTTAAATTAAGAGATCTAGTAACTAAAACTAGTAATTTGGGGGTTCTTCTAGACTTGCAACTCCTGCTCAAAGAGCAGATGGCAATTGTGGCTAGGAGAGCTTTTGCACAGCTTTGTGTTGTGTGCCAGTTGTGCCCATTCCTAGATCGGGAGGCTCTGCTCACAGTCACTCATGCCCTGGTCACCTCCTGGATGGCTTATTGTAATGTGCTCTGTATGGGGTCTGCCCTTGAAGAGTATCCAACAGCTTCAGCTTCAGAATGTAGCAGCATGGGCAGTTATGTGCGTGCCTAGAATGGCAAACGTTACACCTCTGTTCTGCGAGCTGCATTTGGTGCCAGTTTGCTTCTGAGTCCAATTCAAGGTGCTGGTTTTGACCTTTAAAGCCTTCATGGCATGGGGCCGGGTTATTTGAGCGACTGCCTCTTCCCAATTATATCTGCCCGCCCCATCAGATCTGGCAGAAGAGGTATGTTGCGTGTCCTGTCTACTAAAGACCTACATCTGGCAGGACCCTGGAGATGGGCCTTTTCTGCCGTGGTGCCTGCCTTATAGAACATCATCCCCCCCAAACCTGAGGCCAGGCTGGCTCCATCCTTGTTAACTTTTTGCAAGTCCCTCAAGACTTGGCTATACCATCAGGCTTGGGGGCCCCAAGGGAATGGTGAGTTGTTGAGGTGGCTCCACTGTTGTTAATATCTGTCAGTCTCTCCTTGCCAAGAACTGTAAATTCCAAGAATTGTAAATTACTACAGAACTTTAAACATTAATATTTATATTAATGTCACCAGAATTTATCATTGTCTGGTGACATTAATATAAAAAATAATGTTTGAAGTTCTGTAGTGATTTACAATTTTTTCTCAAGGTGATATGAGCCTAGATTTATATATTCAAGTATTTAATCAATGAAATAATGAATTTCAAATTTGAAAAAAATAAAAAAAATAAAGGTTGTAAGTTCATCTCCCATTCAGTGAAAAACTTTGCTAATAAAACTGCAGGGACTTGTCCAGACAGTCTCTGAGAATCAGGCACAATTGAATGGATAATTAAAAAAAAAATTTTAAATGCACAAGATCATATGAAAAATGAAAAATAGTAAAAAGTCAGTAAAAAGCAATATGAAGTTCTAGATGCCCTCCCATTGAACCTGATTGGTGATTACATCAAATTATTTATAAGCATTAAAATTACTTCTGGCTAGTATCTTCACATCAAATATTTCCCCCTTAAAAACCATACTCTAAGTATTTCAGTTTGCCTTATTGTGTGACATGTAATATATAGCGAAGCCAATCTTGCTTAAAATTTAGTGAAACTTCTGTTCTGGATGTATACTGTTAATTTTGCCATTGCTACATATTCCCCAGTTTGGCTTGCCAGTCTGATATTGTCAGCAAAGAATCTCTTTTCCAACGCTGGACCAAATTTGTCCTCATGGCTGTCACCATTTATCTTACTAAATTGTGATATTTTAAATTTATTTGTTCTGGAAAGATTCCTAGTAGAAAAAGCAGTTTTAGATTGCTTAAACTACAGTAAAACAGTTGGATGTACCACGTGACATATGCTCATATTCTAATTAGGTGTCTTTTTTATAGCTGCTTATATGTTGATCCTAACTCCAATGCTGTCTCTATGTATTAAAAATGAAGAAATAATTCAAAATATTTAAATTGGGTTCATGATGCACAATTCACTTATGTGCTACATTTCAATTAACAGTATCACTTCTCAATACATTAATACAGAAATTATATGTTAACTCTGATGGAAAATCCTTAAAAAATCATACCAGATTTGTTTTTTATATACTTTTAATAGGGTTTAGCAAAATCAGTACTTTTGGATCAGGCAGACTTTGAGCTGAAGGAAATGACTGGTCCAAATGACAGGGAAAGGATCAAGATTTTTCAATAATACTTTGCAATGTCAAGCACATCTAGATTCCATATTTTAAACAAATTGTGGGAGGTTCAGTTACAGCATTTGTTTTGAATTTAAAACCAGTTCCCAACATTTCCAGTTAGGATTTCACCCTGCAGAGCTGATGAAAATCTTTTTCACAGTCTTTAATTTTACAGACATAAATAAATAAAGGGGAGGGAAAAAGGCATAGCATTTAGAAAGTTGCTGCCATCCAGTAAACAGTACTGGATGAAATGCACCAACCATACAAGGCTAATAAGTCACACTTTCAAGTACATCAAAACAGTTTCACTGCTTAGAAGGCCTCCATCCTTCCTGCATTCTGAAAAGGCTCTTTTCTTAAATGTTTTAAGCATTTTTTAAAAATTGTCCTTCAGTATTCCCATTTTCAGGGCCATAACCAAATATAAAATCAAGAACAATTTCTTCAGACATACATAAAAGCTTCTCAGAACTTTCCAGATATTTTGACATTAAAACATTTCTGCACTGTCTATTGTTGGGAACATGTATCAAGCAGTCATGGCCATTTTTAAGATTCCTAATGCATTGATAATGTGCATTCACTTTCCTTCTGAACTGTTTGGACATCTAATTTTAGGGTCATTTCCCAGGCAGTCTTTGAATTCTCTATTTGAATAAAGTGATAAGGACCTAAATGGTAAATGACTTCAACATCTAAAATGATCAAGAAAACTGAGTGCTATATGTATTTTTCAGATGTGGAGTGAGAACTAAGGATGTTAGTCCAATGCATATGAATAGCACCAACGTTAACATATGCATGTATACACACACATATATTAGTGTTGTCTATCTGGACCAAATTTTTGTTTTAAAGCCTAGGATGAACAGGACCTGAAGGGATGCATCCTTAGAGGCAAGCATTCCAAGAGCTACAGAAGAAAAAGTCATGAAGATCTTTTAATCATACTCTCTTTGCAGTAATTCTTATAAGTAGTCTGAACATACCAACACTAAAATGAAGCTGGAGCTTAGTATAGTAAAGCAAATGCTTTACCTGTATGAGGCCTAAATCTGTACTCACTAATATCAAAGGGAGCAAAGCTGAACACTAGGAGGCTTTTGGGGATGCAACATTGGGACAAAAATTATCATATTTTTAATTCAGTTGTATATTTATATTTCATTGATAAAGACTTAAGACATTTTGACCTTACTGTAATTGTAAGGACACCACTAGACAAAATTCCTCTGTGCTTCTTTCTCTATTAAGCTAAATCACATAACTGAAAACAGGAATATTACTTAAAAGGCTTCTAAGTATCACCAAGGCAAGATTAACATATCACTTAAAATTAACATAAGCTTTGTTTAGCGATTCACCCAGCACAGCTTATATTCATGCCATTTTAGGTTCCTAATGTAAGACACTATATTTATAAATCAGTAATTTTAGCATTTAATGCTCTCAAATCCATGACCTTCAAACTCAGGTAAAATGAGCTATTTAGTGCAAGCAATATCCATTACGAAATAGTTAATTTTAATTTCCAAAGAACAGCGTGGGAGATATATTGGCAGCCGGTGTTCCCCAGGGCATGAATGCCGGATATATCAATCACCAATGCCACCAAACACTGAGTCTGAAAAATACAAAGCAAGGTATTCACTAAGCTGTGGAAAAGGCAGGAGAAAGAAGCACCAGGTTTAATCTGTAGAGAGTATAAGAAGACTTCAGCCTCATTTGGACAGAGGACAATCAGCTGATTTAAGTATCTTCAGTCTAGCGTACAATAAGAATTCTTAACAAGCTGTGTCAAGTGTGAGCCAGCCAAAAGAAAGAGCCTTGACACATAAAAGGACATTTTCACTTACAATGTAAGGGAGCTGGAAGATAAAAAAAGTCATGATTTTGTTTTGTCTATTGTGTCTCCTTGCAGTTTTCATGTTTCTCCTGATTCAAACTGAATGGTTTCACATATATTCATATAAATTAATATAAAGGGAGAACCCCTTGCAGGGGCATACAGAAGAATCTGTTCAGCATCTGTCAGACAAAGTTGCTCGAATTTGCCACAGTTGGATGCTGGCTTTGTCTGTCTGGTGGAGATGACTGGGGAGGAGTCTTGCCCGGTTATCTGGGAACATTTGAATCTGTTGGCCTGATGAAGTAGACAAGGTCCTTCAGACTGTGAGCTCAGCCGCCTGCTTTTTAGATCCCTGCCCCTCCTGGCTTCTTAAGGCGGCCCCGGGTGTATGTCATGTATGTGGGTTCTAGAGGTGGTGAATTCTTGGAGTGAGGGGTTGTTCCATTACCTCTTAAGGAGGCCTTGGTTTTCCCCCTCCTTGAAGAAGCCATTGCTGGACCCCATTATACTGGACAATTTTCATCCAATATCTAACCTCCCCTTTCTGGGGAAGGTTTGAGAAGGTGGTTGCACATCAGCTTCAGAGGACCTTGGATGAAGCAGATTATCGGGATCCTTTTCAGTCGGGATTCAGACCCGGGTATGGAATGGAAACGGCACTGGTTGTCCTTTTGGATGGTCTGTGGCGTGGGTAGGATGGGGGATGCACATCCATCTTTGCCCTACTTGACCCTCACAGCCTCCAAACACCAGGGTAAGATGTCCACAGCATCACTTAATATTACTACTGATATGCAAGTTTTCCAGAGCAATAAGACATCAACATATAGAGCCATGTGCATAAATTGACCACCAATATGATCCAGCAAATAAATACTTGCCCTAAAGGTGAATGGCAGGAAATCAGTAAATGTGCATGAGCTCTTGATTTGCAATTTTGCCTATATTTCAGCAGTATGTTTGAATACTATTTTTTAGAAATTGTAAAAATCATTACTGGAATTACACACTACAGTACAGCACAGTAGCATAATTTTAAAAAATAAAGCTTTGTCAAATTCCTCTGCCTAGCCACAATGAGAAGATAAATATGCAATTCTAATGTTTTACTCTGTCAGGCTTCTCTATGTAGTGATGAGACACTGTTCAGCATTATGTCAATGCAATATCTAATACATACCAGGCCCCTGCATATACATTAGGCAACATATACAATTGCTTCCTGACATGTTAAGCTCCAACAGTTAAGATAGCATCCCTCTGCTAGAGTCAGCCATGACAAAGTAAAATATTACATGTTGCCCAGCATCTTCTGCTAACGTTCAAGTCTGTGCATAGCTAACAGCCAAATGCACATATCCCAGGCTCAAAGAGAGCTAAGAGCCAATGAGTTATTGATGATTTCTCCAATGTATATAATTAAGTCGATGAAGATTACAATATGGCTTTCAGCTATTGCTTTTTCTCTCCCACTTACATTTGGTGCAGAAGCCATACCAAGGTCCAGAATTTCATGGATTCTTTGGCAAGTAAAGGAAGGCTTAAAAGAAGATAAGTGTTCTCTTTGAAAAGTCCCAGATGCATAAAATATGTTTTCAGGCATTCATCAAAGATCAGCATGGAATGAAAACATTAAGCTCCTCCTCAGAAACAAATTACTTCCAATCTGCCTTAAAATCTAGTGTGAAGTAGAGACAGCAGCATAGATTTCTAATACATATACTAGACATTTGTGAGAAGTACAAAGTGCCACTTTTCACCTCTCAACATTGTTAAAGGGTCTGTTTAGTTACCATGTAGATAGCTGTATTGATTATGTCCCATCAAGTTGGTGTCACCTCTTAGTGACAACACAGATTTTTTTTCTCCACGATGATCTGTCCCTAAACGGGTTTTCAGGTCTGCAGACAGCCACAGGCAATAGTATTAAAATGGGGGAAAAAATACTATCTAAATCTGATCTTGTTAAACCATCCCAGAAATATTTTGATCATTCAGTATTTTATTCAGCTTTAAAAAATTCTCATGAAGAACTGGAGAAAAGTAGAACTCTTGGAAATGAAATTTATGGGAAAGGAAAGGAAAGAAAGAAAGAAAGAAAGAAAGAAAGAAAGAAAGAAAGAAAGAAAGAAAGAAAGAAAGAAAGAAAGAAAGAAAGAAAGAAAGAAAGGAGGGAGGGAGGGAGGGAGGGAGGGAGGGAGGGAGGAAGGAAGGAAGGAAGGAAGGAAGGAAGGAAGGAAGGAAGGAAGGAAGGAAGGAAGGAAGGAAATCCATAGGAGATTAATTAAGACAGCAACTGCTCAAAGTGAAAAAGAATTATTTATCTAGATACATTTCTAAATGTTAGTGAAGAATCTTGAACTATATGGACCAACAAAACCATATACTTGAAGTACACATTACTGAAATTTAAATCAGTAGAAAACCAAGTTTAACTCACTCACTCAAAGTGGTGAAGCGTAACTCATGGTAATAGATGAGAGTTACATGTGTGTTTTTTATTACTCTTCAAAGATTGCTCTGAAAACCTCTTTAGATAAAATATGAATACTATGTAAAAGAGCTATAAAGCATACTGGGTGCTCATATATCCTATACGAATTTTTAAAAACCTTCAGTATTGTGAACCTGTCATTCCCTTAGAAAAGAAGCTACTTGCCCCCACCCTATGGAGGTGAGACAGGCCCCTACCCTCCCAATTTTTCAGAGGTAATTGAAGACTTGGCTCTGCCAACTTGCGTGGAGTGAGGAAAGATACAATTGACCCTGGGGATGGCTGGTGCCTTGACAATGCTGAGTTTATTAATACCTAATTAACATCAGCCTCTTGGAAGTATTATAAAGGAAGTTTGCTTTTAGCATAGTTTAATTAATTAATTAATTAATATTTATCTATTTTAATTAATGTTTATTCTATTTTTACTGTAAACCACCCAGAGTCACTCCACACTGACACAGGCGGTGACAAATTTGAAATATAAATAAATAAATAAATAAATAAATAAATAAATAAATAAATTTCCCAGATACTAAACGGGGAGTTACAAAATTGAACTGTAGGTCTCATGCTACTTAATATGAACTTTATGAACCATACATTAGCAAATGAACATAGCAGATGAACTTGTCATAGAGTCAGGCTACATGTATTATGCAATGTAACATTAGTTTTTTCCATAGTGAACCTGAATTAGCAGTATTGATTCAACTGTCCTTAAAAATAATAGTAATTAAATATTCTATTGTCTAGCTCATGGAAGCTGGTATTTTCACTCTTTCTAGTGGAAGCTGGCATAAATCAAAGCAGAATGAATTCCTTGACGAACAAAAGCCATTTCTAACCTGGAATAAATGTGGTCAAACACACATTGAAGGCATTAAAGCACAGTAGATTGTACCAGAGACCACAATGGCACTTCTTCCTCAACTCTCCTTTTTCAAAAAGTCAAATCCAGTATGGCTAAATTGTCACTTTAACTGGAATCTAAGATTGTATAATCCTGACATAAACCTTTAAACCTGTAACATAAAGTTTTCATTCTAAAAGGAAAAAAGAATCTTGGTTGTTAGAAGATACCAGGGCAAATTGAATTTTTAATGAACAATAGTGAAAAAATAATTTAATTTTTTGCTTGCCTACTTTTTAAAAACTTCCATCTCTAACATTTTGCATGGCGCGGGGGGGGGGGACAAAGAGATTGAAATACTTTTTAAAATGTAAATGATTTTTATCTATTTAATCTCTATTTTATTGGGTTTTTAAAAAAAAATAAAACACAAATTAAGGAATGGATGCACATGTAAAAGATGTCTGGATTATTCCCCTGTAGAAGACAGGTTTTCTATTCTAACAAATAGCATCATCAAATTATTGAAATGCTGGAACACACCCTGGTTCAGAAGCAGATATAACTCTGACAACTTTAAGGCCAACAGTCATTTCCCAGATTATCTTAGGTAATACATTCCAACTGTACAAAACACATAGCACTGCAGAAAACAATTATATGCAATTTATTTTGGGGAAGGTCAGATTAAAAGTGTATATTTGGGAAAATTGCACATATACTTGTATATCTGGGAAGGTGGCAAATGACATTAAGTATGGTTGTACAATAGATATATTAAAAAGCCATTTTAAAATGCAGAATACATGTAAATTTATGTTGCTAAATGGATTTAGAATAATCCAAGCCTCTTAAATCTAAAAAGATTTTAAAATCTTTTAAAATGAAGAATGGTCCAATAAATTCTGTAAATCCAAAGAAGAATCAATGAGTATAAAAATATATGATATAGAATATTGTCCCATCAGAAAATCTTCCCCCTAGCAAAGTTTAATTCTTTGTCCGCAATATTACTGGAGGTGAGATATCACACCCCAGTTCAGGACTGAATATGCCCCTGGGTGGCACTGAGACAGGTTCTACACAGCCCTTTCCACTCAGGCTGGTGTTTAGTTCTGATACAGCCCTTCCTTCTAATCATAATCCTTTAGGACGGGGTTCTCATAAAAATCAGCAATCACTCTGTATGAACATGAATCTTTTCTTTTTAATGTCTATACAGACTCTGAATACTGGAATAAAATAAGATACTGATTTTAAAAAATGAGGCACACTCAAAGCTGAAACTAAAGTACCAAAGAACTTGCAGACAAATTAAGTGAAGACACAGATAATTAAAAATGGAATGCTTTGATTACTAATCAAATGCTATCAAGAAGAGTTAGCCTTGCAAGTTATTTTAAAATATTTATAGAAAAAGAAAACCAAGACTTTCAAGATAAAGCAATAAAGCAATAGTTTAGAAAAATAAAAGGATGCTATCTCCAAGTCATATTACTCCTACTTCAGGATATGATCGGTACTCCCAAAAACCAACACAGCATTATAAGTTATGATTTAAAGATACCCAAATTTTGTTCTAAACTCAACAAAACCAAGATTTGCCACATCATACTTCTTCGTGTATGTTAGAATGTGGTCTACTTCCAACATTCTCATTGCAATTTGGAATGTAAAAGATACACAAATAAAAAACTGGATGGTTAGTTTTCTGGTTGAAAGTCAAACCAAACAGTACAGACACCATATACCATCATTATATTAAATCATAAAGCATTCTGTACCATCTTATTCAGTTGCTGCTACCATCTCAACAATATTAGATCTTATTGTTCAGATGGTGAAAAAGATTGATGATATGGCTACTGATTTGCCTTTATGTTCTCTAGATGTAATGAGTTGGCCAGGTCAAATGTTTGTTTTATGTGTTGAAATATACCCAATTTCCTGGAATAAGTTAGTAAATTATAAATAAAAATAAAAAACAATTCTACAGCATTACTAAGAAGTCAAGGCAAATTATAAAACTTCCGAAGTATTAATTATTAGACATGGGATACTCCACTTTCCTTATAAAGCTCATAATTACAAGGCTAAATTCAAATTTAATATTTCTCTTCCAAAGTGTGAAAAAGACATGTTCCCAGTATGACAATTATACCACTATTCAGTAACAAACATCAAAGTGTGTGCTGGAAGGCAGGCCTTCTCAGTAGTATTTACCACACCACAGAACATACTTCCCCCAGAAGTATACTTAGCTCTAAGCCTCCTTGTATTCTGGAAGATCCTGAAAATCATTTTATTTTAATGAGAGTTTGACTTGGAGTGCGATTGCAGCTGACCCTCTGAAGGTATTTTGTGGACTTCAATATCTTTTTAATACGCTTGATGACAATTTTCTCCAAGTTGTGCACCATCCAGAATCTAATTGGGTTGGTCTAACAAATATTATAAGTAAATAAATAAATTTACCTCTCCTATTCTTTTTTACTACCCTGACTTAGAAAAGCTGAAGATATGACTCAAATGTATTGCCTGGCTCAGTGCACTTACCTGCTATGGGGATCCCTCCTAGACCTGTGCTGTGTTGAGGTGGGAGGTTCAAGTCCAAGAAATTGCTATTCGAAGAGGGATTTGCTGTGTGGTTCAAGTGCATGATGTTATTGCGAGGGAAGGCCATCCAAGGATAGCGAGTTGCTTGGCCAGGAAAACTGAAGGAATTATAAACTGCTCGATGCTGTTGAAACTGTGGGAACCTCTGTGGCAAGACTGAAAATGTGCTATTGAGAGAATTGGCATTTGTGGGTGTAGCAGGATGCAGAAATCCAGATCCTGACCCTTTGGCGGTTGTAGTGTGTGGGGAAGGATTCTGAAGAGATGTTGGTGAGAGGGAGGGTTGATCTTGGACTGACAGTTCCTTCTCAATCAGGTCTGCTAAGGCTTTGCGGGTGATATCAAAGGGATCAAATCCCAAGTCATCTTCTTGCTGTTTGGATGAACCAAATCCAAATGCTGCCTGCCAGTCTGTAGAGGAGGATACTGGGATGGTTTCTGTAGAAAAACAAACAAATAAATTTCTTCTCAATCTACCTGTATCAAACTATTTACAAGTCTTTTTATTTATTTTCTTATTCTCATCCCTGTTGTGCATGAAAATCTTTAAATTTGGATTCATACCAGTATTTCTTTCCCCAATTCCCCAAAATGAAGACAACTTTAGCATTTTGTCATGTGCATAACTGTAAAATATTTAGTACAAAAACATACTTATTAAGAAACAATCTCCACTGAATCTAGCAGGACTTAGTTTACAATAATAGGATTGTTAACGTATTTAGAAACAAATGCAAGTCTAAACAGAGAGCAGGAAGATGGCTGTACAGATAGCCCTTGTTTAACTACCACTCATTCAGCGACCATTCAAAGTTACACTGGCGCTGACTAAGGGGGACTTATGACCAACATAGTTTGGAGACTTAGCAAGCAGCTCATAATTACGATATCACAGCATGCCACAGTCACATGATTGCCATTTGCGACCTTCACTGCCAGCTTCTGACAAGCAAAGCTAATGGGAAGTTGGCAGGAGGTTGCAAAAGACAATCACATGACCGTGGGACACTGCAAAAGCATGGGATTTGCCTAATGACGACAACTGGGACTGACAGAACTGTGCTTTACAATCAAGTTGCTTAGCGACAGAGTTCCCGGTCCCAATTACCATCAATAAGCGAGGATTACCTGTATTTCCTGTCATGTACATACAGGATAAACAAACTACTACTTTATATTGTGTAAAAAGGATTATAAAGGTAAATTACATAGTAAATAAATCAGCATAGCTTTTTTTGGTTCTGATTAACTATGAAAATAAATTACACTTAATGAGATTAGAACAAAAAGTCTTTAAAGAATAATCAATTTGCTGCTGTACAAGATGCAGTCCAGTTCATCAAATGCAAGTTGACTATGATCTACAAAAGCTTAGGTGATAATAAATTGGCCAGTCTTTATGGTGAGATGAGACTCTTTACTGCTTTTGTGGCAAAACATAAATACTTCAGATCTGTTAAAGGAAAACTGTTTATTTTTTTATTTCAACTTGTAAACAAATACTGTATTACAAGGTGACTATTTAACAAGAGAATAATCTGAAGTCAGCTATACCAGCTGAAGTTGTACCCTGAGACATGTGAATAAAAAGCTTTTAGAAGTAGACTTAACAATCCTAAAACAACAGTGCAGCGCAGCAGAAAACTTGTTCCAAGTGCTTTTAGTTAAGCAGTAAAGGATGGTCAATTCTGAAATAAAAGTACTGGTACTATTAGTTAAACATAAAGCATTTATCCTTCAATATTCACTGGTAGCTGTAGTTTTAAGTGATTTCTATTTGTTACTTTTAAACTCCTTCCTCCACAGTGTAACTCATCTATGACCTTGAAAAATGATCTAGCCTCAGAAAATCCTTCATAACATAGTAGCAATATACTTGTTAGAGGAAAAGTGAAGCCGCCAAGAAAAAAACATTTCTTAGAAATCAACATTCAAATTCCCTTCCAGCCTATATTTTTTTTATTGGAGACTAATAATTTTTGTATGTATGTATGTATGTATGTATATCATCAATTTGTGAATGTCTTCCATATAGAAGATTTATATTTATCAGAGATTTATATATAAATGTACTAATGCCAAGTAACAAAGTAACAAAGCCTATCATGTATAAATTAAATAAATCACTGTTTACAATTATAAGGAACATATTCTATCTAATCCCAATATTAAAATTAGTTATACTGTGCAATTCAAGCACAAAATGTGAAGTTTTATTTTAAGAAAGTATCTGTTAATTTAAGACAGAATTTCATTTCTGTAACAAAGTTTATCATCACCTACACAGAAAATCTTTATAAAAGAATCATCATGCCTTTTAATAAGTAATTGTGATTTACTTAAAAAGTGGAAATAAGCCAAAAACACTATTTCAGGTTACAATGTGCAAACATGTATTAATAATTGCCCTTATATTATATATTACCTGATGTGAAGAGACTCTGTGGCTCTGGTGCCATGGGCCAGTCACTGGACGTCTGTGGGGAGCTGGGAAATGGGGGGAGTCCACTTGGAATTGGGTTGGGATGCCGAAAGTTGTCTGAGAAGAGGGACTGTGACTCTGTTATAGCTCCTTCAAATGGAGAACGTGCACTGTGGTTGGATGAACTGATTGGGATGACTGAATTGGATTTTGATAAACCAGGAGGTGGTGATGGTGTGTCGCTATTTGATATCTGAGAGGAAAAGGTCAGGCAAAGTAAGATTCAGTTTTGTAAACTATGCTACAACAGTAGAAATAAAAAAATCTGAGAGAGGATAATTTTATGAGCATATAATTTTTAAAACGTTTCCAAAAATTGGGCAGCTGGGAAAAAACCTACTGTGTTTATTTTAACAAGTTTCAATCAAATCATTCTTATACACTTTTATAGGCAGGCAGGTCTCGCTTTGCCACACATTAATTATATTTACAAGAATATGCAGTTAACAGTATTCAAAAGCACTAGAGTTAGGAACTTACCTGTTGTGAGTTGTCACAATTTCCTATACTGAGAGAATCTGACGGCTTGTCGATAGAGCTAGAGAAAAAGAAAGCATACTTAAGCAAATGCAAATGATACAAAAATCAGTTTGATGGACTGAACTCTAGGAACTAAAATTAAAACCCTTTTACTAGCTTAAAGAAAACCCTGTATTATTTATTATTCACTAATTTTTGACATATAACAATTTGCATATTCTGCTTATTAGCTTTACTTAATAAAAAATTCAATTAGAAATATCCTGATTTAAACTGCACAAAATTATCTAAACCTTATCTGCAATCAATTCCAGTTGTAACTATTAAAACAGAAGTTTTATTTCCAAGCATTTTTTAATGTGATATAAAGATTAAACCAAGAATGAAATGGCCCAGGTTGTAGTCCCCTCTCAAGTCACAGAAGCTCCCTGGGTGACTTTAGGCTAGTGATTCTCTCTCAGCCCAGCCTACCTTCCAGTTTGGGAAAAATAGTATTGTTATGCTGTCTTGAGCTCTTGAATGTAAGGTGGGATATCAGCCCAGTAAATAAATGAATGGAAAGGTTCTCAGAGTGGCTTTCAGATTGATAAACAAGATAGCACTGGCTTTCAGGCTGACAGTTTTTAGTTGTGTAATGCCCAAGAGATTCTGGTATTCAGATTAAGTATACTAGTTTGGGGGAAGGGGAAAGGCAGGAGGAACTGTAACTGATCCAAGTCTCTTTGAATCATTTACTTTAACAGAAAAGCTACATTTCCTAATGCTGTGTCTGTTTCTAGATATTTGGAATTCTGGAGTAATCTGAATATCTTAAAACTGCCATTCACAACTTTACTCCACAGGCAAATTAGCCCTGAAGACCACTGTAACAGAAAGAATAAAGGAAGGTCAAGACGATATAGGGATGAGGCTGTAATTCATAAAAAATAGGGAGAGAATGTCTTGAAGAGGTTACAGTGATGCAGGTCAAGTACAGATATCCAGTCGAGTATTATAAAGAATCAAGTGAGCAAAAAAGATTAGGCCAGGTGCACATGGTGGAACGTGTGTTTTTACTGGAATTAAGCTATACATATTTGCCTGTACAGAGCTCTTCCTCTAATCCAAATAAATCTATCAACTGAAACACCCAAGATCTCAACATTCATTGTTATGGCACTTCAGCAGAAGAACAGTATATACTCCAACTAATTATTGACTTGGTAGAAGAGAAGCAATAAATAATGTAAGAAGGTACTGAACATCACTGGTTAGACATATATGTAGACATTCAGACATTATCTGGCTTTGTGACTTGAAGATGAAATGGATCTCTACCTTGATCACAGAGTTGCATAAATGCCTTCCAATCTACCTTTGTTCAAAAAAATACTTTAGCCAGAAACAGTGACTTTAATCTGTGGTATGAATACTGGAGAAAAGGAATTTGGCACCCCAAACATACCTGAATTTAACTCTTCCAACAATAGTTAAGGAAGTACTTGAATTCTGAAGTGCTTGCCTGATATGGGCAGCCCTACTACAACCTAAATACTAACAGTTTGTAATCCAAATATAATAAAAGATGTTAAAGATATTATAATGTTTGATAGAACCATGTTAAAATAAGTAGAACTCCACCCTAGTCTTTCTGTGATTTCTCTCATCTTCCAGGTTCAAAGATTATTTAAGCCTGAGCACTTAACAAAAAAATTATCCTGCCAAAGCTACCAAATGATATATCATAAGGAATTAAACAAAGCTAGCAAAAGTTACAAATTTCTTCACACAGTAATGTCAAATGTAGCAATGACTACTGAAACTAAGACCTCACTTAAAGCCACCAGTACAATTAAAATGATCCAGGTAATATGAAATTGCCCTTAAAGTAACCAATTAGTTACTAACAATACAGATTTTCTTAAATCTCACTGAGGATGGAATGGTGTAATGGACAGTACGAATAACCTTGAGGAACAGGAGCAGAACCTGCAAACAAGGCAATGGTCATAAAAACGAAATCTTAGTCTGGGGCAGAAAAATAATTTGAGAAAGCATCTCAGGCATAGCCTCTCTAGTTCTTATGAAGATAAATGGAGGGTAGGGGGAAGCAAATATATTCAGACTTGCAAGGTTCTATTACTATAACCTTATAATAAAAGTATTATTAGTATTCATAACTCTGGTGTCCTAGTCTGGTCTACTTTGAACGGCTGACAAATGGAGTTTTGGAATGTTCTGCTTTAACTATGCATTTGAATAGTGCACTATTCTCTCTTAAATAAACAAGCATTTAAATAAACAAGAATTTATTTTAAACATCCACCTTTTTTTAACTATAAGAAAGTCTCTTTCATCACTTATTTATTCAAACAATACAGTGACCCAAACAAGTACCAGTATCAAAATAATCCAGAGCATGTTACTTCCATTTTGTTGCTGAAATAATCATTTATACACAATCCACTGGAGAAAAAAAGTATATTTAATACTCGCTTTTCAAATTACTTATTAGAAGAATAAAGAGAGAACAAAGGAGCTGAACTAGAACTAAGCTAATACTCAGGGGGAAAAAACCAGATAGAAGTTTAATAAAACAAATCTTCCTATAAAGAACTAAATTAGAAAGGAGATATCATTGCCTGCTGAAATGTATCACATTCAATTGCTCATACAGACATATCTTTGCAACAGCTCTATCACATAACCATGGTAACATTTAAAATCCCATGATCTAATAAAACAATAAAAAGAGGAATGAAAATATAAAACTATAGTTTAATCATCACATGGTGTAATACATATAATTTGGAATGAAAATAATCAGATTAATTCTCATTATTAATCAAATCAGTATTTCATAACTATTTCATAGATCCAAGTGATATGGTTAATGTTAAACTGAAGTTTTATAAAGAAGAATATGTGAAGATAGTAAGGAACAGCAAAAAATACTAATTACTACAGCAAAAAAAAGTCAGCATTCAAATCTTCTTTCTTGAAGTTAGCCAATATAGTATGCATTTTTCACTAAAGTGATTTTAGTTACTTTTAAAATATAATACAAATCTTGATTACTAGAAAAACATCCTAATGTGGGAGATACAATTGGTTTAATTGTAGTGGATTCTTTCCATTCCTGACGTTTCTTTAAAAAACTCTGATTCTAAGCCTGTGTGTTTTGATGTTCAAATTAAAAATAAATTTAATCTAAGAATTATAAACTGTTAGATGATTTTGTGTCTGTAACTGAGGATTACAGTTTCTGAAAACAAAAAGAATCCTTTTCTGCTTTTAAAGTGAAAATATTAAGATAAGGCACTGAATCTAGGTAGCTCCCCAGAGATATAAAATAAATTCCAAAACTATTCCTGCAATAATGTCTAATTTTAATCTATGACAGTTTATATTTCAAAAGTGCACTAAAGCTGTAAGTCTATATATCCAAGCCTATGTTCTCATCTGAATCTAGTTAGGGCAGCAAAATCCAGTACAAAGTCCATACAGAATCAATAGTATGCTTATTTACAAGTGCATTTATTTAAAATAAAAGAGCAATTACACTTCAACTGTTGCCTAAATTTAATGGCTTTGATTAGAACTTCATTCTTCCAAACTTAACTGACAAAAAGAAAGACAAAAGGTAAAAATTTTAAAATTTATTTAATATTAAGGAGTGAACTGGAAAATATATGAACAAAGCGCATATTGTATTTCCAACTACTATTTAACACTTTTAAAAGAAGTTTACTAACCAAAATTGGAACAGATTGTATTTTTCAGATACTCAGGATTTAATGTTCCTAATCAATTCAAACCTATTTTTCAAACAAAATATTGAAGTCTTTAATCTCTTTCTCAGAAATCCTGTAGTCATTCGGTTATGCAATGATGAAAACAGTTGGCTTCATAAATAGCTGCCTAAATATTCAAGTTTTCCTTACAAATACAAACTTTAATCTATCATGCTAGTGAAAGTATATGTCTGAATATCAAGATGTGTTCCTGGATCCAATTAGAGCTGAGCTATGCAACTTTGGGGGATTTAATATGGTTTCTCCCAATATTTAATAATTTCTCCCTTCTGTCCCATAAACATGAGAATTTTTACTGACATTCGGAAGGGCCCTGAGGGTCACACTGAAACCTTAGGTCAGATCTTGACATCTGGAACTTTACATCCCTGATTTAGATGAAATGCTGAATATGAATCAAAATATTTTTTCTTTCTCAAACCAAAAGCAAACAGAGGAAAATGGTCATTTTTCTTTCATTAGGCTGACTTTCCATGACCTAGATAATACTATAGGAGGATAGGTAGAAGGAAAAGCCTCATTTTGCGCATGGCCCTTGGGTTCCTGGTTAACTGAAATAGCAGATGTTCAGAATATTTTCAATGCACATTTCCTATGCTCATAACTGAAATACAATTAAAAGTCATAGAGCAATACTACACTATTTAAGTAGTCACCTATTCATTTACAATGAAAACAATCTGAAACAGACTACTTGCTTCTGAGCAAGACTACATTAAACTTGGGTAAAGGGACATAAGACAAAGAATGGTACATCCTGAAGTGTTCAAATATCATTAGATGTGATGTATTCATTCAGTGGAAGAGTAAATACTGAGATAGAAGGCACTTACTCTGTTCTTCTTTTCCTACTAAATTACTTGAGCCAATTCAATACTATGACACCTTCATATGATTTGTTTACTTATCACACTAGTACTACTGCAACATGAAGCACACAAATTGAGCTACATCAAAGTGCTATAGTATATGCACTCTTAAGCCAAGTTATAAAAAAAACCCTACAAAATATTCATGATGCAAGAGATTTCTTATAATATTAAATAGAAATCCAAAAACTTTTAGGAAAGGGAAAAGCTAATGCAACTCAGTACAGTGCCATACTTGTGCAGTACCAATATAAGCTAAGCGAATATTTTTATTTTTACATTTGGTTCAAAATATTTAAACCAGTCAACTAAAGGTCACCAGAAATCAGAGTTCTTACAGTGCAACACAAGTTTTTTGTTGAACTGTGATATATCCTTTTCTAGAATGCCAACCCAAAACATTGTTTAAAAATGTTTTATCTTATTTGCAACCCTTACCTTTATTCAGGCATCTATTGAAAAGCTGCTCATTGAATAATGAACAGTTTTTTCACCCACATTAGGATTAAGAATCACCTACTGAGCTGGGGCAACCATTTTTATTTGTAAGTTTATCAGCATTTGAATCCAGCTCTCCAGACAGAGGCTGAAAAAAATCATCCCTCCACAACAGTGAGAGAGAAAGAAAACTAACTGAAGTATAAAAGGCAGCACAATTACCCGAAATCTGAATCTGGACCATCTGGAGTCATGTGTTCTGGGTCTGTGCCATTTTCTAAAATAGGAGGCGTTTTCCTGTGTTCCATTGTTAAGCCGTTGACTGATTTACTTGAACTCTGTAATGATGGCCAGGCATCTTTGTTATTACTGTTGGGTCTGGAAAGAGGTGAAAGTAAAAGAGAGTTCAAGTTATAGAGAAAATCTTAAAACTGAAACATTGAGGAAATTATTCCTCATGCCTGAAATGGTGCTGAGGAATAGGGAAATCGTTAACTCAAAGTGTAGTGTCTGCATGTAACACTACAGAAGTAAAAGAGGGGAAGGGTTGCATCAGGTAAAGTAGTTACATTTATATTTGTGGATCTATAAAGGTCAAGGCAGTCTGACCATCAAAATAGAGAATCCTCAAAGCCTTCACACTGTCTCTGTTTTTTATTACTTTATGAATATGGTGATCCCATCTTCCAATTGATAAACTGTATGCCTACATTCTCATTATGAATTTTCCTGTGCTGGCTGTATACTTCTAAAACCTATTACTTATTGTAAAAATGAGCACGCCTATCTTACCTCAATCTCTCTCTGTTTCAATCTTTTAATCTCAACACTTCTACCAGTATAAGCACATCTAAATGAATTAGGTTCCTTTGGAATGGAAAATGAATTAACAGTTTGAATAAAACTTATAAAGTCATCTTTAGATATTTAGATGATTTCCATAGGAACACATGAACATCTGTTAACATTAAAAGAAACATGGTTATAGCTGGTTTCTTCTGTTTGCTGATCCAGTAGTTTTTCCTTGTTATTTTTAGAAAATGCTATCTATATGAAAAATGAAATATTTTAGAACTTTATATTGCATGTTATATATGTGTGTGTGCCCAAATGTATGCTCCAGCATTAATTTTTTGCAATGTAAGAAAGTTCTGAGTTCTCAAAATGGATTTGGAAGAAATGAATATGTAAATATGTATCTTAAAACTATATAAGCCATTAATATAACAAAAAATTTTTTTCACAGTTTTCCATTTTTGGGGCCTATTCATGATATTTCTGCATTAGCTCCTTCATTCCCTCAAGCAATGGAAGAGGGTAAAAATGGCACAATTGCTTCAGTTCCACTTTTCAAGTAGAGAACAACAATCTTCTAAATTATTATCAGTTATCCGAGTCTCTGCTCAAAAGTCCACAGCATACAGCATAAACTGATAGCTAAAAATCTGCTTTTAAATTTTAAGACTAGTAACTGATGAATGTATTCACAACTGTTACTTCTGCAAAGTCAATAAAATGCATTTCCTAAAAGTACCATAAACAGAAAGTAGGAATTCAATATTTCCTATGGAAGAAGGCAATTTCTGTAGTGACCTTTCCACAATATATAAACATATATCACAAAATCTTAATGAAATATTACTTGGAACAAGTTGCATTGGTATTTTGAGAAGAGAACCATCTCTGCTTGCCACTTAATGCCACTTCCTTTAGGAACAAAGATAAATAATAAGCTTAAGAACTAAAGTCATCGTTTCTTTTTATAATTTGCTACTAAGAACAGATTACAAGAATCTAGGATTTCTTTATTCTGATTAAAAGAAAGCAAACAGCATGAAAGTTAAAGTATGATAATGAAGACTTAAATACTGGGGTAGCATAGAAAATTTAGGCAATCTACAAGCAGTAAGAGCTGAGTCTCTCTTTGGGCCAGATAAACATATCACAAATGCTCAGTTTGATGTTAATCAAATCCACACAGAATCCACACAGAATCTTTTTGCAAGAATGATTATGAAGCTTTAGATTCCTCCTTTATTGAGACAGGCCATATCAGAATTTGTTGTCATTTAACCCAATGCTGTTATTTCTCCTTTTCTCATAATGCAACTCATTCTGTAAGAAAATTTAATTTGAATCTCACATGATGCTTCCTCTGGTATATTTTTTCTCTTGGGACAGATATTAAATAGAGTATAACAAGATGGATCATGATCCAAATGAGATAATCAAATAAAAAAGATCATGCTGATTGTCCTGTTCACTTGAAATCAATCACTTGAAATCAATCACTTGGATTAAGAAGAAAAGTCTATACTGTATTTATTACAAATTCTGCTAATACATTTTTATCTTTACAAATAACTCATCAACTTTCCTAAATGCAAGTCTCTTTATTTTCCAAGATGATCCACTAAGACAGCACTGGACAAAATCATACAAAAATATAAGACCCTGTTATCTGAAAGTTTATTTGAAAATTATCTTTATTAAACCTTTAAAAAAGAGCTTATTCTTCATCACCATCCATTTGCTCTAATCACCAGCTATTGATATTTATTGCACCAAACTCTATCCAATTATTATTCTATTATTTTGCTTTCTCTTAGATTATTAATTAAAAAACATACTTGATAAATGTTTAACACAGTACCTTCTAAGCATAAGGTTACTTAAATTTCTAAATAGTAACAGCTTACCATACAAGTTAAGATAATCAATGAAACTTTCAACTTGAGAAAACTATCCTAAAAAATAACATACCCACAAACTGTTAAATAGCTGGACTGTACAAACCACTTGAAGGGTGTTTTGCAAAACAACCAAAACACTACTCTGAACCTGCTTCCTGAAGTATTCCATCTACTTAAAGTTTCAGTACAATCACTTTGAAGGCATTCTGATGTCATCTGAACGTACATGTGCATGTAGAGAAGACACTTTGACTAGGATTGACACCAAAGAAGTGCCAGTAACAGTTGACATTATTAAAATGACTTTGGCTGGGGAATTATCCATAAGTGTACGTGATGAAAACTTCAGATAATGAACACTTGAATGTACTTCCTGTCAAGTACTACATTCTAAAAAATCACCAATGTACTGTAACCCAAGTACACATGAGCACAATTCAAACAAGGTACTAAAAGTCAAAATATTTACATGAAGATTAATTTTATCTTTCAAGTGAGTCCTTTATGGAAGTGTCACCTTTTTCTAAGTCTGACCAATCTGTTCAGTTTGCATTACCAAATTAAAGACCAGGCCTACTTCATAATAATAATTATAAAACATTTAATCAGAACATCAGTTGAAACTTAAATGAATTCAAATTGTACCCCAAAAACCTATCAGCATGGCCATGCACTGTGACATAATACATATATACCTGACAGAAAGGCAATTTTCTGTTAAAAGCAATTTTCAATTTAATAAATACATGCACATGTATTTGAAAATATTCCATACACCTATATAAAAAAGAGAAGTAACAGAAAGAGAATAATTTGCCATCTATATTGGCTTTAGCAGTCATGTGGTAAAACTGTGGTCCTGGAGAAAATAAAAGGTGCTTTAATGGAAAATAAGCAAGCTCTGGTACAGAACCTATACTTACACATCGTACCTCTGTAGAGAAGTCACTTTGTTCTTGTTCTTGTCAACTACATTTGTGGATAGCTGGAGAAAGTTGGGGTTTAATTTGTATAGCTCTTGGAGTAACTTCTGTTCATATTCTTGATGCTTGCCAGCCTGAGGTGAAAGAGAAATCAGAAGTAAAGAAACTGATCAATTAAAGTGTATGCTTTATTCCATGACATACTAGTATCTCAGACACAATAATACTGCACAATGGAAAGTTACTTTAAAAGATCCCAAAATCGTTACTTATATTGGGTAAGATAGTAAAAGAGTGCCAAATCATTGCTTTTGCTGTCAGAAGTGGAAAATGTGGTTTCTGGTACAAATACTCCTTGTCTAGCAACCACAACTGGGACTGGCAACTCGGTCGTTAAGTGAAGTGGTCACTAAGTGAAACCACAACTGTGCTTATGATCTTACTTCAGCTTTCCTTTGCTTTACAGACCTGCAAAGGTCATAAATGCAAGGATTGGTTGCAGAGTTACTTTTTCATCACTGTTGTAACTGCAAACGGTAGCTAAATGAGGCTATCTGTAAACTGAATTAGAATTTCTAATATGATTGAAATCTTAGTTCAACCCATGACATCTATAATTTAACATTTTACACTGATTTAGCAAGGGTGCTAATTTTGATTTGTAAAATAAGGTTTACTATTCAAGTTTCAATTAATGTTAACTTTTGCAAAGATCCTTACATAACCTTTGATAAACGGATATATAATTCTTTTGCACAATTAATGTGCTCTATCCATTTCTACCATGAAATATTTTTATTTATTTTTTATTATTAAACTTATATGCTGCCCATCTCCCAGAGAGAGCGGGAAAATATTTAAATGTCCAGCTCATTTTTCCCCATGTATAATTTTAATTTAATTAAAATTTAATAATTTTAAAGCTCAAAATTCCTGGTTTGATCCTAACAAATTTGAAGCTTGCAAAAAATCACTCAAATACTGCTTAATTTTGACAATAAAGATATTGAAGCGGTGGATAGCTTTTGCCTTTTAGGATCAACTAACAACAGCAAAGGAATTAGCAGTAAAAAAAAAATGGGGCAAGGGGGGAGGGAATAGAATTTTTGTGCCACCACACAATTAGATTTTAGTATTATTGCCCAAAATTTCATATGATTTCAGTATTCTCATTCAAAAGTATTACAAAATGTTAACATTCTCATTCAAAATACTGAGATTTTCAGCTAGAACTTTCACATTTCAGAAGATTCGATGATCTGACCATGTTCCTATCTATTTATTTATCTACCTGAGTAGTGCTTTGGATTCATTTCCAAAAAGTTGTGAGAGTGTGCTGGAACTGCAAATGAATCACCTGTAACTCCTTACAGTAGCTGTATCTTTTCTTGGGAATTGTGCTTATAGCCTTTAGATCTGGCTCATTCCTTTCTATACTTGATTCTACTAAATCTTAAATATAGCAATTATGGTTGGGGGGGAGCCATGTTTTGCTTTGCAGGATCAACCTTTGGAGAGAGGAGTGGATTAGGACAAAAACATCAACTCTCAATATACCTACCTGCATCTCTTCTTTTGTGAAACTGGCTGCTTCATCCCCTAGTTCATGTAGGTACATACAGTCTGGCTTTGGACACTGCATGTTCTTCAGAAAGTAACTGCAGTACTTTGTGGTTCCTAAAGATGCCTGATGAAAAATGTAGCATGTCAAGAATTTTCAAAGATGACAATGTATTTGCTTTCATAAGGAAAGAAGGAAATAACATATCTGTTAATTTTTTTGTTGAATAAATGAATGCAAAGTCAATTTCTCATAGTTTTTTTGTTCAATTACATCACCATTAATTTGAATGAAGATAAAATATAGATATCTCCATATATGTGTAAGAAAAAAGCTTTACATGGGTTTTTACATGGTACTTACTTTTTCACATGATTATATATAGGTAGTCCTCAGTTAACAACTCCCTTGTTCAGCAACCATTCAAACTTATAATTTCTGACCGGTCCTTGATCTTACGGCCACTGCAGCATCCTGCAGTCACGTGATCACCATTTGTGACCTTCACAGCCGACTTCCAACAGACAAAGTCATTGGGGAAGCCAACAATAAGTCGCAAGTCACAGTCAAGTGATGTCACACTTAACGACCATGGTGATTTGCTTAATGACCGCAGTGGAACTGATGTCATAAGTTGAATGCAGTCATGTGATGTTTCATTTAATGACCACGTCACTCAGTGATGGAGTTGCTGGGCCTAATTGTGGTCATTAAGTGAGGACTTCCTGTACTGAGCTTAGCAAGTATAAACCTATGTATGTTTATTCTGAAGTATGTCCCACTGAGTTCAATGGCTGTTACTCCCAGATAAATATGCAAAAGATTTTTAAACTTGTCAGTCATTAATCCTACAATAGTCTATTCCCATTCAAGTTGAGATGGGGTAAAAGTACATTTATTTCATCTCCCAGTTTTCCAGTAAGTGTCTACAATTAGGCAGGGAGTAGGGAGGGTGAAGAAAAGTCATTGCCATCTAGAATGAGGATTCTAGAAAAACGTGTGCCTTAAAAAGGCAAAAACAATATGAACACCTTCTCTTCCTTGCCTGAGTCTTCGGACAAGTGGTTTACAGTATTTGCAACTAGATACAGCCATCTTCCACCCTTACCTTTGCCTTCAACAGTGCCTGTCTTTATTTGCCAAATGTAAGAGAATCCTCCCTTTGTCTTCCCTTTGGATACATCTTGCCTTCCCTTTGGGTAAATTCTTATACAGCAGCATATGCTATAGTTACAAAATATTTGTTAACATTACCTTAAGTGTTCTTCCATCTACTACCACATTATTAACGCACTGTATAGCTCTGAGTGCATCTTCTGACCGGATGTATGTTACATATGCACTTGCACTTGGACCCTAGATTTTTAAAAAAATTACAAGTCAGTTCTTAAGTACTTTGAATTTTATGAAGTTAAAGGCCAAATGTAAAACTTAAGTAAAACTTAACTTACAAAAAAAGCCCTGATAAAGCCTTCCAAATTACTATAATTTATTGTAAAATTAGTAATAATTAGGACTGCAATGTATGATTAATGTACAATTAAACTGAATGTAAAGGTAAACCTGATTAACAAAGGTATTTTTATACGGTTAAAAAACAACTATACTGCTGGCAAGAAATATCTTAGAAGCTATTTCTGTTCTATTACACAAATAAAAGATAAGAATATTTCTAAAATGTTTGTTGTGACACAATTCTGCAGCTTAAGAATAAATAGAATTAATTTCTTGTTTCAAGACCATTTTACACATGTGTAAATACAATCAATAGACCAAATCAACTAAAAATCATAAAATACTGTTTTGTGGAAAAACAGTAATTTCTTAAAATTCACCTAAGACTTTATGACTTAAGAGATATTTGAACTAGTAAATTCTCAGATCAGCATGTTACTCTTTATACCTAAATTTCTATATAATTTGGTAAGACAGTCAGGAAAATGCTAACACCATAATTATCCAAGAATCTTTATTATGCAATTAAATTCATTTGTTTCCTAGGATTCTATTTGTTCCTTTAGCATTTAAAACTAACTGTTCAAAATAATACAGCTGTGCAGCACTTTAAATTCAATGGGAAATGGTACCACTAAAGCCCATGTAGGCACTCACACAGCACTTCTCAGCAACTTCTTAATGCTGCTGACTTTTGAAGGCTGCACAGTCCTATCAAGTAATTCACTTTGAGATAAAAGTGAATCTGAATATTAATATGGCATTAGCATGCCTACCTCAATATAGTATTTTCTCGATTAGAGGTATATTAACAATTACTTTCTTATGAGAAAATTATAATAAATTTAATATATTAATCATAGCATTAACTGAACAAAGGTGATTCAAACACTTCAGCATGGAATATGAACATATGTATAAATACCAAAAGAGAATTAAATAGATGAGTCAAAATAAGCAGAATTCTGTATTCTGTATGCCCATAATTTGAGAATTCTCTTAAATTATATTGTAGTATTTTGGGTTGTGTTTTTGACTGAACTTTAGTTATTACATCATTAAGTAAAATATGAACACATGGTATATTGACACACAGCTGTTTACATTCACAGAAACATTGGATTTGCTTCTTTTCCCCAGAAGTACAAAACAACATCTTACCTGTGAGCCTGCATATGATGTGCTGTTGTTGATGACAACTTTGTGTATTTTACCAAATTTTCCAAAATATTCTGGCCTTTTCAAAACCTATATTGAATAATATAACAAAAATAAATTTTATAATTGCAAGTTGTTTACTTAAAACTCATACCACTGTTTAAGATATACTTAGCTTAAGCTATTTTTACTGGCTTTGAAAAACATCTTTTAAATTGGGCTTCCAGGAAACTTTCATCTTTTAAATTTGGCTTCTAGTACCAGGCAACCCAACCTGCAAAAAATACCATGACTACTGTATTAAATACTTCTGAAAAGTCCAGAATAATAATCTTATTTAGCAACCTGAACATACTTAATGTACAATGCAAAATTCAGAATACAGATATTCTCAGAGGCTCAAATCTTAATAAATAAAATCTTGACTGCATGGAGTAATATTGTTTACAACTTTCCACAATTTCAATAAAATTGAATGTAGAAAGCGAACATTTTTCCATCCAGGGTTTTAAACCAGGCATACTTTTTTTTTTTAGCTAGTTTTACATTTTGTTTCTTTCCTCTTCTTTGTTATTCCTTTTTTGTTGTTGTTGTCATTAATGTTGGTATTTGGACATTTTTAAAATTCTATTTATAAATTGAAAGCAGTACCTTTTTAAAAAAAATAATACACTGGAAAAGTGAAGGGTGCACTGCTAAAAACTGCTTACCTCTGGGTCTGCTAGACGCTGGGATAAACCTACTACAAAAACAAGATTCTTCTGTACAACCCGTACACTGGCCAGATGCTTACGATTCTCTGATATCTTCTGTTTTCTCTCATTTTGTTTCTGTTTCTTTTCATTTTTTATCCTCTGCAGCTCTTCTTGGGAGAGTGGTTTGTATACTGCTGGATCTTCTGGATATGGCTTAAAAAAAGGAATAAATATTTAAGAACTAACACTGGAACTGACACTGCCTAAAAAGCTACACAGAATAGAGGATCTTGCTGAGGGAAGCCAACCATGGAAGGAGGTCCCTGATATTCAATAAAGACACCTAGCTAAAAATATCTCCTCCCAGTTCTCTGGAATCCTTGTTCTATTACATCTACCATATTCAGCAGGGGTGGCATGGTTTCTGGAAGTCTGAAATGACTATTAATAAGACAAGGGCCAAATAAACATACTTTTGCTAACTTAGTAACTTGTACCTAAAGCTAGATCCAACTTATAGTTCTTGATATTAGGGTATATGAATTATCCACAGTTCAAAACAGTCACACTTTCAATTCTTCCATTCTCTGCTCCTTAAATTAAATAACGCATATTTATACAAGTAACTTTTCCATCATTCAGTTTTGACCATCTTCAAGAATCAGTTTTCAGAAATAATCAGTTTCACTGACTGTAAAAGGCATGTCAATTCTATGATTGGTCTAAAGATCAAAGGTTGATCTTAACTCTTCTATTGTTGTCAAACAACAGATGTTGCTGAATCCCTTTTTTTTTTTTTTGTCTGCACTCAGTCATTGCTGACCCTGCAGTGACTGCTTGGACGAGTCCTTGCAGTTTTCAAGGCAATTGTTTTTTGGAAGTGGTTTGCCAGAGCCTCCTTCCTAGAGCAGAGCCCAGCTGGCGAGCGCAGGAGGCGGGGTTTCCATTGCTTAGCGCCCTTTTCAGGCCCACACGGTTTTTCGCGCTTACCGGCAACTGCTCCCAATTCCTTTTTGCAAGGCGCCGCCAGCATTTTTCCTCCCACCGGAGTGAGAGTACCCATTTATCTATTCACGTGAGTTTTCGACCTGTTGGGTTGACAGGAACTGGGGAGGAAACAGGAGCTCACCCTGTTTAACGCGAAGGCTGGACTCAAACTGCTGAAGCGTCAACCATTTCTGGCCGGCAACTTTCAGTGTCATTAAGCCGCTGCGCCACCGCGTCCCCCGCTGAATCCCTTACCACTGACTATGTTAGAAAAGGCTGCTCGTGCCTTATTTTTGGCCAGAATAATTTGTCGAAAGCATTTATGCTTAATTGCCGGGAAATATAAGAAAAGGTAGATCAGCAATGAAATTTGGTTTCACACAACCACAGATAAAATTGTGATATGCAAGAACAGTAAGAGACTGTCCAGGGAGACAATCCTACTACTTGGTTACTGTATATAACATTTGAGTTATTGATTACTTGTAAAGCTATCTTTACAAGATTGTCTTTCCAGAAGTATCAGTGCTAAATGGCTGCAAGTTATTTCTAATGTAGAAATTTTACATTTTATGCTGTATCCAGCAGGCTCATTTCAAAATTCAATTGTCTTACATGCACTGCAATCATACCTGTGCTTTCTAGCAATGAGTATTTCTCTCAGTGAATGATTTCTACATTAGACTTCTTTGCAGAATCAGTGCTTGCTACGGTGGATATTTTGCAAGTTACTCAAAAAATATATTTCAAATAAATTAAGACACATAATCTGGCATGCCTAATCTGTGCCAGGTATCCCTATTAAACTTTGCTATTGTCCTTTATAGGATGTCCAATCTTTGCCACTGCAGAATTTAAGAGGAGACAAGTAAGGACACACAAACTGGCATTATTATCACTGGGGAAATCTGAAGTGTTTACACAAGGTACACAGATTACAAAATCTAGTTTGAAAATATTGCCTTAACTAATGCTATTGCACTCACTTTTGAAGTTAGTACCAAAAGGTAAATTTTGTTTTAAAATACACTGATGAACAAGAGAAAAGACTAACATGATATGCAATTATACTAGCTAATACGTTTAGTTATTACTTTATATTACAGAGAGGAAGGGAGGAGCTTCGCAGGAAGAAAAGACCTAAAATTTCCAGCATTGAGCTGCATTTTTAAAACTATATTAGAGAATTATACTTAACTTCACAAACTTCATTTCATGAGACACAGAGAATAGTCAATCATTTTATTATACATATATGCATACTATATCACCTTCCAATTACTGCTAGCTGAAGATATATATTAAAACCTGAGCATAATAAATAACATCAAAATAGCCTATGTTTAGAAATGAGTATTTTCTTTATTTTATACCTAAGTACACTACTTCGCATAAGGTACACTACTAAGCCTAAGATACACAAAAAGAACATGCTCATTTCTAAATATGTTAATAAGTAGTTTAGATGCTACTATGGTAGCACCTAGCAATCATGCCTATACTAAAAACCCAGAAAGGGTCAAGCCTAGTTACTACCTGGGATTGAAGATTCCTAAGGAATATCAGATGTGTAGACTAAACTAGGAAGACCAAAGACATTCCATAAGTAGGCAATGGCAAATCATCTCTGTACTATTACCAAGAAAATTGCTTTATCAATGTATCACTGGAAATTAAAACTACTAAGTATATTAAATTCGCTTTTCAAAAAACTCTATGACATTCTTGTTTGCCTAGAGCAAGAAGTGATTGCTCTAAGTGTTGACATTCTAATCAAATAACATAACTTGAAGAAATTCAATCAGTAGTGGCAGACACACAAATGAAAAGTGCAAAAAGCAACGGATATAATCCCAAGTGTTCCTTGCCAAAATGCCTGCTAATTTGCAGTTATATATTGCAGTATTTAAAGAAAGCATGGCATTGCTTTAATTTCATGCAATGCAACGTTTAGCCTTCTTTCTTTATCTATTAGTGGTGCATGAAGTGACCTGTTTTAGCACTGTCAAGTATAAACAGCCCTATTATTGGAAGCACTCAAAGAAATGCACCAAATATTTATCTTCCAAATTATTACAATATATTTTGAAAAATATACACATTTAAGGAAAAACTGCTAAATATTACAGCATCACCAAAACACATAAGCTATTTGAAGTAACCGTTTTCAAAAGGGAAAAACAGAAGAAAGATTTCACAGAGACATTAATCTCTGTGGCTTTTCCAGATCCTTATTCAATATGACCTGATCAGAGGATCATTCAACCGTCCCCCCACCCCCACCCCCAATCCTGGCTGGAGATTCTGTTAGATGATAGGATTCTATCTACTTTATTGCTTTATACAAAATATAGCTGTACTACACTGGAACTGCTCATTAAAGAATAACATCATTTGTTGCATCAGTCACAACATTTCATGGATCAATGTACCCAATAAAACAGCATCTCATCCATAAAAGTGTATGCCACAATTAATTTATTCACCCATGCTTTATGTCACTGTTTTCTGAAAGAAGGGTGAAACCACTGGTGATTTTAAAAAAAGCATAAACTGATTCAGGAAGTTAAGAGGGAAACTATAATGTTATAATTAGTGAGAGGGCATTACTAAATAAAGTTTATTATGCTGCTCACCAGTGAATTTCAAAAATAAGAGAACTATCAATTGTAGATGGTTTCTGGAAATAAAATTGTTTTTGTCATTTTTGCTGTGAGAGACTAGGCATTGTGGCACTCTAACAAGTAAAAAAATCTATTAATAAACAAAGCAACTCTACAGCAAATATTTTGCAAAACATGCATGTTGCATCTGAAAAACTGTTTTTCCTTGAGAAAATTATTACTGAAAAACAGGCTAAGAATTAACTACAATAGTTTAAATAATAACATATTTTATTATTGAAAAGGGTAGCAGTACTGTTGAAACTACAAATTTCCAGTGGATTAGACAATTTAATTTGTACTGTGACAGCTGTGGGACTAATCACCATCCTTTCCTTAAACAGTAGATATATAATAATACATGTATGATTCAAAAGTCCACTTCAGTGCTTTCTACACTCAATATAATGGTGTGTACTGTTGGCAAATAGAGGCAGTATTTCCCAAGCTTTTAGGGGCTTGCCACTTAGCCTCAGAATAAAGACCTTCATCTAGGTGATTTTTGGCAGCATAGGCAGCAACAGACTAATTACTTTGCTTCAATGTTTCATGAAGTATGTCATGCAGAAACACATGATACACACTCCTGATGGCACAAACAGCATTTGCAAATATTACAGAGCATACTAGCTGAGTTCAAAATAATCACAACAAAACAAAGAATTGATCAAATATGTAAAGGAATGTGTAATCACTGACTTGCATAGGACAGTGGAACTAGTTACACCAAGGACAATCTTTGCCACTTTACATCAATGGAAGTATCGTATTTGTCACAAATTACATTGTGAGACAATTAACATTATGTTTCATACAAAGCAACTGTATTTTTTCTTTGTTTACCCTCCACCACACCACATCCCCAAAATTTTTTAGGAAGAAACTTACAATTAGATTAAAGCAACATTTTATTCTGAGGCTGTATTATCAAACAAAATATTTCTGACAAACTTAAGACAGATACCTTTCTACAAGCAGGACAAAGTCCATTCTCATCCGTGCGAATACGATGCCAACAGAAGCGACAGATCTGATAACCACAGGTGCAAGGGAAGAAGTTTATATCATCAATCTCCAAAGGCTCCATGCAAAGGGGGCATTCCACAGGGTCTTCCTTTGCATCTGGGCTGCGAGACATCTCTTCTCACAGAGCAGCAAAAAGTATATAATAACTTAAGGGAGGAATAATATCAGCACAGAAAAATAAAATGAAGATATTCAAAGATCTGCAAAAGAAAAATAAAGATAAGTGAATTAGTATTTAAGTATATATTGGGATGTAATCTTTACTTTTAAAAAGTAAATGATTTTTTATTGCTTTTACTCAACTGTGTATCTTCATTATTTTCTGACAGAAGTCCTTCATTATATCTTTATCCAGTTTCCTTACTTAATATTGGGAAATATCTCTTGCAAGCTTTCAATTAACTGTTGGAAACAGCACCATGTAAACTGACAGTATCCTTTGATCGTTAAACCAACTCAAACTACATAAACCATCAACATGCCTCTGCTTACATGTCTGGCAATCAGATTATATTCTGTATTCTAGCGATCACAATAAGAGAGAAAGGTGTTAAATCCCTTTCCACGTTTATTAAGACAGAAAACCTAAGGAGAATGTTAGCAATCTTCAGTCAACAAGGTGCCAGAATCTTCACTACACATTTAGACACTAACGAAAGAATATGCACCCCTAGTTATATTTTGCATCGAAATACAGGTATTCCTCGACTTACAACCATTTGTTCCCCAGCCAAAGTTACGACAGTGCTGAAAAAGGAGACTTACAACCGGTCCTCGAAGTTGTGGCTGTCCCAGCACCCCCGTAGTCATGTGATCGCAATCTGGCTGCTTGGCAATCCATTCACACTTACGACCAGTTGTCCAGCACCCCATGATCACATGATCGCCATTTCCAACCTTTTATGCTGGCTTCACCCTCCCTGACCTGCATGGCACGTCTCATGCACCACTGTGCACCACCGCACTGACCCATGCAATGTCTCTTGTGCGGTGGCTCTCATACACCCTCTTGACCTATGCAGCGCCTCTAACACACCCCCATGCACCCTCCCCGAACCATGCGGCACCTCTCATGCACCCATGTGCACCCTCCCTGGCCTGCATGGCACTTGTCATGCACCCCTGCGCAATGCCTCTCACACACCTCGCAGCACCTCTCACACACCGCTGCACACCCTCCCCCGACCCGTGTGGCACCTCTCGTGCATCACTGTGCATCCTCCCCAACCCACTTGGTGCCTCTTGTGCACCCCCTCATACCTTTACTGATCCTGTCCTGCACCCCTGTGCACCCCCTCACTCCCTCCCCCACTTGGCAGCAGCCACTTACCTGGCTGCCAGCCTGGGATTTGCAACTTCCTACTGGCTTCCCCACTGACTTGGGTTGTGGGAAGTCAGCAGGAAGTTGCCTTGCCTAATGACCATGGGATTCAGTTAATGATGGCAACTGGGACTGCAGGGATTGCTGTTGCTAAGTGATGCAGTCACAGTTTACGACGTCGCTTAGTAAAAGAAATTCTGGCCCCAATTGTCATCGTAAGTTAAGGACTACTTGTAGCAGAACAAAATAGCAAGAGGGGACTTTTTATCATTCATGGTGGACTTGTGAAAAAGCAAAGACATTTTGGGTGCAAATGCATACAATGATGCAAAAGATATCGCAGATTAATATTACAATGAAACTGGGAACTGTTTCTATTGGGTTTTATGGGCACTGAAGTGGAAAAGAAATATGGGCAGCTAATATTGTATATGGCAACTGTGGCAAGATTATTGTGCACATGAAGATGGAAGAATAATGAAATACCCACAGTAGAAGATTGGATTATAAATTTGATGAAGCTTGCAGAAATGACAAAGCTGACCAGTTTGGTCAGGGAAAAAACGATGAAGACTTTTTCTTAAAAGACTTGAAGCCTTATATGGACTTTTTGTTAGAAGACGACCCAATTTATGATTTTTGGATTTGGGACTAAAAAGGGTTAAACCAGAAAGGGAAAAAATAAATGGTAATTTCTGTTCTTTCTTTCTTTCTTTCTTTCTTTCTTTCTTTCTTTCTTTCTTTCTTTCTTTCTTTCTTTCTTTCTTTCTCTCTCTCTCTCTCTCTCTCTCTCTCTCTCATTTCATTTCATTTCATTTCATTTCATTTCATTTCATTTTTTTATCAAATTGGTCACCGCCCATCTTGTGAAACAACTCTGGGCAGTTTACAGCAAGATAAAAATTCATTAAAATAAAACATAAAAACAATCATAAAAATAAATAAGTTCCAAGAAGATGGAAATGGGTAGAGCCCATATCACCCTATGCATGCTAACAGAGCCAGGTCTTTAAGCCTTTTCTGAAAGCCGGAGGGTAGGGGCCCACCACACCTCTGGGGGGAGAATACTCCAAAGGGTGGGGGCAATGGCAGAGAAGGCTCTCTCCCTGGGCTCTGCCAGCCGACATTCCCTCGCTGAGGGGTTCTGCAACATGCCCTCTCTGCCTGACTGGGTGGGATGGGTTGATGTAATGGGGATGAGACGGTCCCTCAGGTAACCTGGACCCATGCCATGTAGAGCTTTAAACACCTTGAATTGGACCCAGAAGCAAACTGGGACCCAATGCAGCTCCCACAGCAAAGGTGTTACATGTGCCATCCTCGGGGCACCTAATATCATCCATGCAGCTGCATTTTGAACCAGCTGTAGCTTCCGGATACTCTTCAAGGGTAGGCCCATGTAGAGCGCATTGCAATAGTCTAACTGAGAGATGACCAGGGCATGAATGACTGACTGGAGAGCCTCCTGATCCAAGAAGGGGCATAACTGGCATACTATGCAAAGGTGGGCAAAGGCCATCCTGGCCACGACTGCCACCTGCTCTTCGAGCAGTAGTTGCGAGTCCAGGAAGACCCCCAGATTACACACCAGCTCTGTTTGGGGCAGTGCAACCCCGTCCAAAACCAAAGATGGTAAGTTCTCGGGTACAGAGGGGTCTCCAATCCATAGCCACTCTGTCTTACCAGGGTTCAGCTGAAGCCTATTGTTCACCATCCAGACGCCCACAGCCTCCAGGCACTACAAAAGGGTGGTCACAGCATCACTTAAGTCATCCAGGATGGAGATGTATAACTGGGTATCATCTGCATATCGATACCTCATCCCATGGTGGTGGATGATCTCACCTAGTGGTTTCATGTAGATGTTAAAAAGGAGCGGAGAGAGTACCGAACCCTGTGGCACCCCACAATGGAGGAGCTGTGGGCTGGATCTCTCGCTCCCAATCAACACCGATTGGGCTCGACCTTGGAGGAAGGAAGAGACCAGCACAGAACTGCGCTGCCCACTCCCGACCCAAAAGGATAATTTCATTTCACTTTTCTTTTTTTCTTTTTCTTCTCTCTTCTTTTTTTCTTATTCTTTAATTTTTTAATCCTTTTACTGTATTGAAAAATTCTAATTAAAAATGTAAAAAAAAAAAAAAAGAAATAACAGAATACAATAAAAGCTTTACAGATCACTGCCACTTCATAGCACATTTTCCCCTAATTCTGGTATACAATTTAAAATGAGTTAAATCCAAATTTGCATTTCTGCAGAACTTCCTGAGTACATATTCAAGCATGTGTTAGTACAATGCATATACTTCTGAGTTGGTGGCATACAAGCAGCAGTATCTGGGCTTGGAAGTACTCTCTAGAGATCTTAGCCTGAATAGAACATAATGAGGATGCTTGGGATATTCTTGTAGTTTAGTTGCACTTGTGGCAAAACAGCCAAAATGTGCCAAAACTGATTCGCACTGTCCATACCAAAAGCAAAAAAACCCAAATGAGGCAAGTTAGAATTAAGGCTGGTACCCTCGTTTTCACTTTCCCTGTCTTACTAAAATGCATTATGTGAAAGCTTCAATTGACCAAAGCTATGATAGGTGGTAGAAATCAATATCCATGGATCCATGACCATGGCATTTGGAAAACTGCAACTTGGAATGTAACAAGAGTAAATGGTGAACTGTATGAATTAATGAACAGAAGAAAATATTGTATCTTTGAAACTAAGAGAAGGGAAAGATGTAATAAATCTGAATGAAAATGGTGTGATCTCATGAAGGAGAATTAACACATGTAGAAAAGTGAAGGTTTAAAGTCAATTAACGGTGTGTAGTATTTGGATGCAAAACAGGCAAGGATGCTTCAGATCCATCACTAATACTATCATGTGCCTTATGCTATGCCTTCTTCTGGACGCCCATGGTAGCTCAAGAAATGCAGTGACAATGCAAAGATGGCTTTTTAAAGGAACAGCTGAGAGGTAGAGAGAGGGTACTCAACACTAAATGCAAAGCACCCCTACTGACTTCTGCTTCAAATACTGCACACCACTAGGTTGACTTAAATTTAGGGAAGAGGGCGGTAGGAATTCAGTTACAGAGTACCCTAGAAGAAGTGGATTATCTGAGCCTTTTTCAGTCAGGATTCAGGCTTGGGCATACAACAGAAACAGCTTTGGTTATGCTGGTAGATCAGCTTTCTTGGGAACCAGATAGAGTTAATGAACCGCTTCTGTCCCCATTAAACCTCTCAACAGTTTTTAATGTGATCAGACATGCATCATTCTTAGATACACTGTTTCAGTGGCTCTTCTCCTCCCTCAATGGAAGATTCCAGACAATGGTGACAAGTAAGGAGAGTCTGGCTTGATAGCCCCTCATTTATAGGGTGCCACAGGATTTACATTTTCCCCCAACTGCTTAACATCTGCATGAAGCTACTGGGCAACATCATCAGTCAATCTGGGATGCAGTATCATTAATACACTGATGATACCCAGCTGTACATCACTACTGTGGGCTGTGTTAGATGATCCTGTGGAAGTCATGTCCCAGTTCCTGGAGGCTGTAAGGACATGGATGGGACCAAACAGTGAAACTGAAGCCAAGCAAGATAAAGTTCTATTTGTTCATCAATATTGTCCATCAGCTTCAGTGCTGTCTCTTGACTTGGAAGTCCTCTGAACTCATGGCTACTTCTGAAGTAAAGGCCACAGATAGGAGGGCTTTTGCCTAGCTCTAGTAAGGATCCACAATAGTGACTCATACCCTCATTACTCTCCATCTTACAGCAGCCTTTGACACCATTGATCATGATATTTTTCTAGACTGGGTTAGGGGGTTGGGAGTGAGGGGCACAGTCTTGCAGTGGTTGTCCTCCTTCTTCCTAGGCAAGTTCCAGCTGGGGAGCTGGACCTTTCCCTCTCCCTTTGCAGGGTACCTCAGGCCTCAACTCTCTCCCCATTACTATTTCACATCTACATGAAGCTATTGGGTAAGGTTATTATGTTGATGATATTCAGCTGTACATCTCTGCTGTGCAAGTGGTGCTGTCAAAGTTCTTTCCCACTGCCTGGATGCATGAGGTTCAAGATGAGGAAGAATAGGCTAACTCTAGCAAGACTGAGTAGAATCTCCTGAATCTTGATACTTTCCATCTCTGATTCTGGATGGGATAGCACTCCCCCAGACTGAGTTGGTGTGCAATTTTGGGGTCCTCTTGGATTCACAGCTCCTGCTAGAGCAGGTGGCAGCCATGACCAGGAGAATCTTTGCCCAAATCCCTCTTGTGTGCCAACTGGTCCTGTTTCTGGATCCGGAAGCAGGCCCTGCTCACAGCCACTCATGCCTTAGTCACCTCCCAGCTGGATTACTACAATGTGTGCTATATGGGGCAACTGGGCCAGAATCCAGCAGCCTGTGCAGGTTTGGGTGCACCATTATATGCCTATGGACACACTACTACTTCGCAAGCTGTACTGGCTCCCAATAGTTGTCCAGGTCCAATTCAAGGTGCTGGTTGTCACCTATAAGCTTGCATGGCATGGGCCAGGTTACTTATTGAAATACCTGTCTTCAATTGTCTCTGCTTATCCCAGGATGGACATACTCCAGGTCCCTTCTGCAAAACAATGCCATCTAGTGGGGCAGGTAATGTGCCTTCTTTCTCACGTACCTGCCCTATGAAACAGTATCCCCCCCGCCCCACCCGGATTCAGATGCCCCAATCCTGTTAGCTTTGCAGAAGGCCTTGAAGACCTGGCTTTTCCTTCAGGTGCTGGGACAAGGATGCTAGATGAGCCCAGAATGTATTGTGATAAACTGTAAGACAGTGTCAGCCCCACTAGATAGACCAGACTAGGAAATCAACTCCACAGGAAAGATTATGCTGTATCTCCTCCTCCTTCTTATAGTTCAGTGAATTAGGGAGGTGTCTAATCTGCTTCTGAATGTTATCTGGGCATTGAATCTGATCAATCTTGCTTATTTTTTTTCCAGACAGATCAGACTAGCTGTAAACCAGTAAAAACCTATAACTGCTGCTTACGTTTGTACTGGTAAACATTTTGGCTTTAAGTTATTACCTACAAAGAAGTCTCGGTTCCAGAGATATCAATATGGTACTCTACAGTTAATACCTAGTCCAGACAACTAGCATGCAAATCCAGCTCACATACCAATTTTAGTTTAAGTTCCAATATGATATAGCACTTAAAAACTATTTTCAGCTATTGTAGTCAATCTGAAACACAACCATATAATTCACAAAACTATTTGCTTTGTTATTTGTCAACAATCTGTCATTCATTTTACTTATCACCATAATCATAAGCTTCAACATCCCATTCTACTTAAGCTTTTACAAGTCGTTATTATTATTATTTTAAATTTATGGCCACCCAACTCCAAATTTCTCACAATGCAATTTTTACTTCAAAATTATTAATAAAAATGAAAACTTAAGAATGTTTTTAACATGAATGAAAGCTGTAAGAATGTTTTTATTTTAAATCAAATTAATATAAGAGTAGGTCATATTATTTCAATAGATATACACAAAAGTAGACAAAGTCCAAATCCATAAAACATTTAAATCAACATGTTAGAAAAATTAAGAATGATGCTTATTCTTTAAGAATTTTGAGACCAAGTTCACTGTACTTTACTTAAAACAACTGCTACACATATTTAAATTAATATATCATTTTACATTAATCTGCTTTAAGAGCCGTATTGCCTCTTCTTCCCACAACCTAATCAATCCCATTTTCAGAAATGCTCTATTTTGAAGAAAAACACAGAGATACCATTTTAGTAGTCACCTATAGAAACAATAATGTTTGGCCTACTTTGATGTATCCAGATTGTTTACTCTATAATTTCACACTCAGGATACACTCAACACATAAGCACATCTGGAAGGTTCTCCCCAAATGTTTCTCATACCAACAAGCATTTGAAACCAAAACATACAGCTCCAGGGTATCCTTAAATTAAATCCTCTTTGTACATCAGCAGCAGAAAAGTTGTATCAGAACCTGAAATGTTAGTAATATTTACATTATATCTTCATCCAGCTTTCTCAGATTAAGAGCATCAGCTAAGTGCTTTAGTGGCACATTCACCAAATCATCTCCCTTAAGCTTAAAGTTTAGATAGCTTAAAGTTATCTGTATATAGGCAACAACTTCACTGACCTATTAGGATGTACACTTTGTAAGTGAAGCCAAATATTTTTTATGTAAATGCAAATCAATTAACTTAGAAATGTACCCTATGAGAAAAACAGCATGCATAAATCAGGAAACATGATAATACTTATCTTAAAACTGTTGTTATCCAAATCATATAGATTTATATTATGTAGATAATATTTTCAGGCAAATTTTGAAAAAAGTTCATATTATCCCAATTAATGAATAAACTTAAAATAAAACAAATTGGTCAAATCTGTTAATTTTCTTACTAAAACCCCTCCAATGATTCACGTCAGTAAAATATTATGTAGTAGCAGTTCTCATACTCGTTTTCTGATTTCCATCACTTGAACATACTATGCTATCATATTTTTAGTAGGAAAAAAAATCATTAATTAATCTTAACAGGAACAAAGAATTAAGTTTTGATTGCAATAATGCAATGATGTAACTTCAAACAGTGTTTATATTCTGTAATTTCATTTCCATTAATACCAGAAACTACAGTGGGAGTTCACAAGGAAAAGATATAAAGAATGGCAAACCAATGATAAAATTCTCCCAAATTCTCTAAATATATATATGAGACAAAGATCAATCTATACACATGAACAGACTCTGGTGTTTTTTTTCTTCTCTCATATGAGAAAGAGATGCCTTCTGTCTTTTAAAAAGGCATTATTAAAATATAAGTTGCAAAACAGTCTTCCATTTGTTTGCCATAATGTTGATAATCTCTTATTTTACTAACCAATGCATAAGCATTTAAACGGTAGTTTATTTTGAATCATTATTTATTCTATTTTTCAGACAATGACATAGGAACACAGAGGAAAGAGCAAAAAAGGGTACTGTACCAAGGAAACTAACAAATCAGAATTAGGATTGAAGTGTATCTATGGGACAGTTCAATTTTTCAAGACTTTTTTTGTAATTTAGTTGAAGAACTTATAACAGTAGATACTGGTTCTCCTTCCTTTTTATCAACAGAAATTCCTTTCAGATACATTAGGTTTAAAATGTATCACAGGCCTAATAACATCTATACATACACGGTATGTGAAATCACGCTGAAAACAGCTAATTTGGAGGAGTATTAATTTGGACCATTCCATGAGTAGTAATTCCAATCTCTGGTCCTGTAGTTTCTATTATCATGTTATATATCTTTATATCTGTTGCCTGAAACACTAAAGAAAGAGAAGGGGGAAAGAATAATAGAAAAACTGCTAAATTATTTATGTAAACCAGGCAGAAGTTATTTCTAGAAATTCTAAAATCATGGAAGATCACAGAAATGTTGAGAAATAAGTTTAAAAATGGAAAATGTTTTGTTTTAAATCTAAATTGAAATTACTAACTTAACACAGAATGTATTATGTGTAGCTTAGCTGAGTAGTGCTGTTTGATATATTATGTAGCCTTGGTGACCGCCTGGAATGGGAGAGCGGCTGCGGCTTTGGACCAGATTGCGCCTGGTTTATGGACAAGCTAAGGGAGTTGAAGAGTGAAAAGAGATGCCTAGAGCACTGCTGGCGAATGACAAAGAGCAAAGATGATCGAAAATGAGGTAAAACTACTATTATAGCCTACCTTGTGGTGGTAAGGTAGTGAAACATAATTAGTTCTCCGCCTTTACTATGTTTGCAGATAGCCACCCAGTGGTCCTGTTTTGGGTGACCTGGACCCTCCTTAGAGGGAGTAATTCTGGGATCCACCTACAGGGTTGTTGAGGAACGTGCTGTGCATCTAGAGGATATAATCGTTTGAAGAGCATTTGGAAGCTTCAACTGGTGCAGAATGCAGCTGCATGGGTAGTAAATGGTGTCGGGTATTCAGCACATGTAACACCACTGCCTCATGAGCTGTATTGGTTGCCAGTGTGTTTCTCAGTGCAATTCAAAGTGCTGATTGTGACATTTAAAGCCCTTCATGGCTTGGGACCAGGTTACCTGAGGGACCGCCTTCTCCCAATTGTTTCTACCTATCCAATATGGTCTAGCAAGATGCGCACGCTGTGGGTCCTGTCAGCCAAGGAATGTCAGCTGGCAGAGACTAGGAAACGTGCATTTTCTGCCATACTGCCTGCCCTTTGGAACATTCTCCCTCCATAGATAAGGATGCCCTGACCCTGTTGGCCTTTCGTAAGGTCTTGAAGACTTTGAAGGCCTGGGGTCCCGAGTGTGTTAAAGGCCCTGTTTCCTGGTTATGTTAATATCTATGGATTATAATTTTCTTAGCTGCTGTATATATTTAATTTTTTTTTGTATTGTGTCTGTAATTTAGTTTTAATTGATTTTATGATTGTTTACCACCCAGAGTCACTTGTTTGAGATGGGCAGCCATATAAATTGAATAAATACATTTTAAAAAATAAGCTTACATTCAAATACAGTCATATATAATAGCATATGTTCAGATTTCTCTTCATACGAGTTTATTTTATCCTTCCTCCTCCTCTTATTCTGGATCTCTCCATGGAATACTCTGTACTATGCAGAAGATTTGGAAATCCACGGGATAATCCAATTCATGAGCTGTGTACATTTTGGTGGTGGATAAATAGGAAGTTGCCTCAAACCAAACCTATCCACCAGGATCAGTATTGTCTATTTGGACTAACAGTGGTTCTCTAGGATCTCAGACAGAAATTGTTCATATAAGCTGCTACTCGATCCTTGAAATAATAAGAACTGAACCTGTACAACTGCACAGCCTCCCATCTAGTAAGGCAGAGACAATTATATCCATATCTTATCACCTCCAGAAAAAAAGTAAGATATTATTTGGTTTGCATATTGTTTTTGATTTATTAATATATTTTAGTATTTTAAATTACAAATCACTTGAATTCTACTATGGTAGAAAGCCAGCCTAGAAATACAATACTTAAAAGGGTGGCAGCATTGGGCTCAGAAACTCACAGAATTGGGCCTGTTAGTAATCTGCTGGGAGACCTCCAGGGACTGGAGAGAAAAAACCAGCCTAGAAGAAAGCAATGGAAAACCATTTTCATATTGCTATCAAGAACATTACATGGGCATGTTCATGGAGTCACTAGGAGTTAAGTCACCTTAAACACTTTACTTTTTAAAATATACAAACTAAGCTTCTCAGAGTTGTTTGATAACTGGAGCAGCATATGAGCCTAGTAAAACAAACAAATAAACCAGCCTATGGTATCTGTACGATGTAAGAATTAATATAACTCCACATAATGACAAGGGACCTTTAAAGTAATCAACCATAATAGCAGACTGAAACCATCAAGATAATTCTTTTTTAAAAAAATATTTTATTAAACATTTTAAAGAAAGAATGTAAAAAAACCCAGAAAACATATAAAAAGAGTACAAGGGTAGAATACAAATAGTGGAATATGGGTAAGTAAAGAATGGAAATAAAATATCATAAAAATTAAAATTTTCCAATATATAATTAATTACTTATATAATTACAAGCTATATCATATCACTTTTTGAAGAAAGAACTAAAACATCCTTATTAAGCTTGAAACTCAAAATCCCTGGTTAACGTAGTATAAATCCCTACCTAAAACTGTAGACTACAATGAACTGAATCAAAACTAGAGATTTAATTTTCCATATGTACATATGTTTATGTACATATACACAGAAACATGAAATTTGAGCACAAATCCGTGTTTCTCTGTGTGTGTATGTGTATGTATGTATATGTGTGTGTGTGTACACACACCCACACGCAGAGTCTAGGAATTATTTCCAGTTAGAATTGAATTCTACATCAGATTTACTTTTTAAATAAGAAATTATTCTGAACTTCAAAGGATATTCCATTCTTCCAAGGAAGAAATCAAACATCTTTACCAATAAGAGGGATATAGAAATCTTGTACTAATTAGTACATACAAATCTTGTTATCAGGAATGTATGATTTAGTAACATTTAATAAATAGATTGCAATGGGAATTCAATTTTCAAATTTTGCTCCATTCTAATACAAACCATTTTCCAAAACTGTTGAGATTTATAGCATTGCTACCACATATGAAAAAAAAATTACAACCTGCTCATTACATTTCCAAGATTTTTCAGAAAACGAACAATCAATTTAGCAATCAAAACTAGAGTAAAATACCAACAACAGAACATCTTACACTGATTTTCTATGAGCATAATATTTGGAATAAATTTAATATTCTTCCACTGAAATTCCCATTGTTGCATCTCTATCACTATATTCAAATTCTACATCCATTAAATCACAGAGTCTTTGACCTGGTCCAACTCTGACCAGACTCTGACCAAACTAATAGTTAATTTATGCCTAATAAGAATCATCTTTACTAATAGTTCACTCACCTTAACAAACTATTAGTGAAGATGATTCTTATTAGGCACAAAAAATATTAAGATTTCTTAAGAACCGTGGGATAAATTAAAATAAGCACACACATAATCTATATATTGTCTTGAGTACGGATAAGGAACCTATAATCTTTTTAATATTGCTGAACTACAATCCCAATCAGCATAGTTACTAAAATATCCAGAGGTTTGTAAATTCTCTATCCTGGACACGAAACTTATTTCTGTTATTTACTGCATCATATTAATCACCATTATCACCAGTTCTAAAACAAAATGACAAAATATCTTAATTCAATAGTTGCTTCTCCAATAGCCCAAAACTAAATTAAAAAACAACAACTGGTCAAGACCATTTATATATTGTACAGAAACAGTTGCAGTACCATGGACAGGGTATAGTAGAAAAACAACTTTTTCTACTTTCTTAAGAAAATTAATAGGATAGCTGAAGTCCTTTAATTCAGAACTGAATCAGAGCTGGAATAGATGTGAAAGTAATCTCTTATCTAGGTGTAACTCATTGCCTACAGCTTGGTCACTATCTTTTCTGCTGGCTTCCATTGTATTACCTTGTTCTTAAATTTATAATATTTTAACCAATTTAGCTTGCAAAAACTCTTTAAATAAGAACACTTTAAATACAATTTGCACCCATCACAATGCAACAACTTTACATATACACATCTTTTAAGTGATTATTTCTTTAGAGCAGCCATTCCTATCTTTAAGCTGCACTTTTTCTACAAACCAGAACATTTCTTGTGAAGTTATCTCTTAAATACTATGTGTTATATATATTTTAAACTGTTGGCTCTCCTGCAGTTCTCTCCATACCCAATGGAGAAAAGGCCTTAGTTTAATTTAGACTCTCTTCTGTTCTGGCTAAGTTAGAAGAAAGTTTTCCAAGACAGAAAAGAATACAAAGTATATTAAAGCACACATTTAAACAAACCATTTATTTCATTTAGGTCACAAAATCCAATCCTCTGCTCAGTATGCAAATCCAACTGAGCATCCCAGACAATTTGCTATCTAACCCCATGTGAACACATCCAGAAAAGGGGAGCTTATGACTTTGCAACTGATAATTGGTTCCACTCAACCTAACACTCAGTCACAATCTGCCTTCCTGTATATAGCAGGGTAGCTGCTACAATCACAGAATATGTCTGCCAGATTCCTTCCTGGAATCTTTATCCTCCTCCCAGAGTTTAATTTTCCCTTTTACCACGGTTCCAAGATCTGTACGAGGTCTGACAGGCTTTCAAAGATGGTTATTCTGGCTCTTTCCAGCCAAATCTAGACTATACATTGCAGCTGATGTATAAAATTGCAGAACCTTTCCTAGCATTTTCTGATATAAGCCACAGCCAGAATTTTACCAGTATTTTAACAGGTTGTATTTTTTCATATTTTTCATAGTCATGAAACGCCTTCATAAATCTTACAGACAGAAATATATCTACATTCTAGCCTTTCATATATTCTGGAAACTGACCTTTCTCATGTGGCCCAATTCAGACATTTATAGGCACAAGTATGGATGGGGCTGTTGTTTCTCTAACACCAAGCTCAAGTTAGTGAACCTGCTTATTTCTTTCCTCCTGTATCTCTATTTCATCTCTAGAAACACCTTCCTTACCTCAACCTAAATCTTTCAGTAATATGCTGATTGCTGGTCTCCTAAACCCCCAACTTGTGGGTGTGCCAGATTGGTGGAATGGTGTAATCCATTACAACTTTTCCTTTATCAAACATCTTGACCTGGTTTCCTTCTTTGCAGTTTGAGATAACTTCACCGCCCTCTCAAGGCCATATACTTGCATCCTAATTCCTAGCTCTAAAATTCCAGCAGCTAGAAATTAAAACTCTTTCTATAAAAATGTCCTGGTGCTAAACATTTTGGAAAGGTAATAGTTATTTGGGTTTGTCCTTAGTGTTCTTCAAACCACACTACTACCACCAGGGCTGTAGTGTGACTATCACACACATAGCACACCTGTCAGATCTACTTTGGGATCTTTACTCTTTCACCTACTTTACCTGACTTCTGAAGAATCCAAGCGTTACTATCCCCCCAGATGGGAAGTTCTACTCAGGGAAGGTACTCACCTTTCCTATAATACTCTGAATGAAGATCTTTCTTCCCCAAACTAGAACTTAGTATTAAGGTTTGCCCTATGTATTACAATATTCTGGAAATTATTCAAGATGGAGCTTTTCCAGAGCATTTGGTTACTAGTATGCTATTACCATCTGTTTATTATTATTTGTATTTATTACTGTTAATTAAGTTTGCTTCATCAGTCTTTATACTTTTATTCTATAATTTTTATTGTGGATGTTTTAGCTGTTGATTGTCCTTGTAAACCACTATGAGTACATAGCTGATTAGACACTACATACATAAGTGGAATAAATAAACTTTTAAACAAATAATCCTTTAATCAGGATTATCAGGCCCAGAAGATTTTGGAATCTGTGATGCTAGTAGAAACTCAATACTGAGTAACAATGAATAAAATATTTTTATTTTAATTAATACAACAAAATAAGAATTTGGAAAATGAGAGATTTTTCTTGAACCAAGTTATAGGAATTTTAGAACTACATGTAAATGATATAAATCATTAATCAGCAAAATAGACAAACAATAAACTGGAGAGAGAAAATGTGAGTGTGGGGCAGAGAAAAGATGGAGAAGAGCTATCAGCTATCTCTATATGCTCACATTTTGTCACTGAAGGAATTTCAGTAATACTACAACTGAGCAAAGAGCACTGAAATGAAAGAAAATACTGATGTTTCTGCCTATATTTTCCTTATTGTTATTAACATACTAATTCCAATTCTCACTGGGGTTTAGGATAGAGGGCCTAGGTAAAAAAATTGCTCCAACAGTCCTTGCTATTCTAAGGACAAGTGACCTCTTCCAGCCTGAATCACATCCCCCTGCTTCTCACTGGAAGAGGACATGGGTTTTATACAGCTAGAATTACCAGTTAGCCTACAGCTCCTTTAATCCACTACACTTTAAATTCCTTATTCTGTGTGCTGCACTCTAGAATAAAAGAAAACAGGTATTGACCTTCTCCTATGTAACTTATTTTCACATATTTAAAGAATGCTATCATATCCTTCCCCAAGTCATCTTTTCCCAAGATTCCTTCACTCTTTATTAATAGGATTTAGTTTTTATCTTCTATTTAGTTTCTAGCTTCTAGCTATCTAGTTTTTAATTTCTATCATCATCCTTATTGTTCTTCTCTGAAACTGTATCAATTTCTCTGAAATCTTCTTAAAGTGTGATGCTCAGAACTCAAGATGGAGTCTGACCAAAGCAGAACAATTTTCCAGTTGTTGTCATTTAGACACTTTACTTACATTGCTGCAGTTTAGAAGTGTATCTGCCTTTTTTTTTGGCTACATCACATAGCTGCCCTATATTTAGTTTGTAATCTACTATTCCAAGTTCTTTTTCAAAAGTATAATTTTGTTTCTTAAATCTCAAACTCTACACTTGTCTCTGCTAAATTATTTTCAGCTCATTTCTCTAGCATATCAAAATTACTTTGAATTTTTCCTCCATCACTTCATTTAACTTATTAATGCATATTAAAAATTAAAAACCACAACTGATTCTTGTAGCAGTTCACTTCAATAACTGTTCAATCTAATGTGGAACCACTGATGAATACTCTTATGATTTTCAAGCCAGCTACATATCCACTTTACTGTCATGCCATCCAGTCCACAATTAGCTTACTCAGCTAATTAAAAGGAACTCAGCTAGCAAATCAGAAATCACACAATTCCCATATAGCACTCATTATTTCTAATAATAACAAACCAAAATATTTACATAGTAAACCCAGCAATAACAATATTAGGGACAACTAAAACTAAGGAGGCCGTTAAAAAAAAAACTGAAAAAAATTAAACCAAAATCCTGTTTCAATAATCTTATATTAGCCAACAATGTTTTCTAATAAACTTCAGTTGGTGGTACATTCCACAGTCTAAATTCTGTGATGCAGAAAGCCCCATCCCTGAACTAGTATTATACTCCCCAATATTGAAGGATCTAGAAGACAACATCAGATAACTACCAAAGTCTCAGACCATTTAGCATCTTGAACAGAATCTAACAACGCATCCAAAACAAAACAGGAATGACACAGTCAAATCTTCTGGCTTCACTCACTATCATCCCTTGAGCTCCAAACTCTCTTACACCAGAAAAGCCTAAATCAGAATTTAGTTAAATGGAATTGACTGTTAAAGCTCTGTCAGGAAGGATTATAGCTAGCAAATCCATAAACCTCAAAAAAGGTACTCTTGTTATCAATGTCACTATGAACAAATCAACATTTTTATTAATGATTAATAAAGAATGATTAATAACTATCACTCTTCATTATTATATCTATACATGTCTAAATCTTAAAATGTGGAATCAAACCAGGAAAGACATATCATGGTTAGAAAATGACATGATAGACTTTTATCAGTCTATCCTGACCTGAATATCCTGAACACTTCACTGTCTTAAAAAAAATAAATGTAGTTCCCAGTACTGTTTAGGAATTTAACCTGGGCCTTTTGTATAAAAATATGTATACCATGAATCTAAATTATGACCCATGTAGATAGAAATCCTCAGTAGAAACCAAATAATAACTTAATATTTCAAAGAATAATGTCTAGATTGGTAGTGTAATTACCCTGCAGTAGGTCAAACTATTCAATAAAATGCGTGAAAGTATAGAAAGTATTCAACGCCTTTGTTTGATGACTAATTTCCTAGACAAATTATGTCATGAGCAGTGGTCAAGATTCTGATAGGTAAATTGACTTCCTATTGCACCAGGATCTAAAGAGGATGTGAAAGTAGTGGAATTTATTACCAGCCAATTGTCATCCAGACACTGCTTTTTGAAAGGGTTTGAAGTTATGGCCATTTCATCCATTTAGGATGGAAGGCACATTCAAATTATTCTTTCTCAGAGGCTTAAGGAATCTGAAGAATTCAGGAATGCTTTAATGGATTTTTGATGGCTGGTGATTCCACTGAGGATCTACTCTTGATATTGAATTACAGTAGCTTCCTGGCAAAGTTATCATTACTATCTATTGTTCACACTGTGCCAATATAGATGTCTCATTTGATACAAATCTGAATGGACCATGTTTGATACAGTCAGGTTTTGTGGGGTGTATTCTATGCAGATGTAGACAAGTTGCTTAAACATGTACATCCAACTACTTGCCCTCGATTCCTGCCTTTTATGGCTGATTTGATACAGTTGTGAAGTTCCAAAGTATTCTATTCTGTCCCCAATGTTATTTAACAAGTGTACAAAGTCAATAAGAGCATATATGAGGAAGTTGGAATAAAGTTTTATCAGTATGCTAATAACAACACTATATTTCTTTATTACTGAGTCAAGAAAGGCTATGCAGGCTCTGGACATATACCTGGTCATGATGACAAGCTGAATCCTGGCAAGACAAAAGCATTTTGCATAGATGGTTTTCTTAACTGGAAATTAGGAAGATTTCCTACTTTTTGACAGAGTTGTAATCATCCTGAAGGAAAAAGTATATAATTTGGGGATGCCCCTAGAAACAACACTCTCAATTGAAGTATAAGTACCTGTATGGCAAACTGTAGCTTTTCCCAGTTCCTGCTGATTTGTCAACTCCAACAATTCCTGGATAATACATGTGCTACCAATTTCAAAATTGAATTACTATAATATGCTAGATGGATAGCTACTCTAGAGGTTGACTCAGATGCTCCAGTAGTTAGTTGCTTAAGAGGACAACTTATCTGTTCTGAAGGAGATGCAGTGGCTGCCAATTTCCTAACGAACCAAATTTAGAGTATGATATAAACACCTATATGGGTTAGAACTGGATATTTAAAGGAGTACTTATGCCGTTATAAATATTCCCATTAACTAAAATCTAATGAGAATGTTCTCTTCAGAGTGTGGCATCTATCATTCAATGACCCGAAAGAGAACATTCTGATTAGTAAGTCAGCTATGGAATTCCTTCTTTTTTCAGATATGCTTAGTACCAAGACTTTCAAACAGACAGCCTCAACTTAAGACCTACTTGTTCATAAAGACATTTGTTTAAACTGGTGTTCCTGATGTGATTTCAGTGTTAACCTCATCTTCATCTCTAAGCTATTGCTGGTCTTTAGAGATTTTTTATTTAATTATTTTTATTCAAATTAATATTAATTTATTGTCAATTGCTTTTAACTGTTGCTCACTTAGGATGTATTTTTTTTACACTACAAAACAGGCTGAAAAAATTATAAACTGTTTTTATAAAATAATATAAATGTATAAATTATTCATTGCAAACCTATATGCTCTATTTCAAGAGAAATATGTATAAGTTAAATGAAACATCTTCTATTCATCTTTCAAAGTAAAGGAAATTAATAACTACATTCTGAGGAATTCAACAAATGATACAAAGCAAATCTTAAATTCTAATAGAATTTTTCGGAAATATAAAAGAAATGTCTCAAGTTACACAATATAGCAGCAACATTCTATACATATTAAAGATTTTAGGAAAACTAATTTTATAATAATTACAGATTTTTTCCCTACTGAGTTCTGGTTAAAATAATTGTATGCCTATTTATTCTATTGTAAATTAACACCGGCATCTACAAAAAACAGTACCCAATCCCAGGACTATGGGTGGTTTACAACACATAAAAAAAAAAAACCAACAGAAACAAAAAAATTAGGAAAAATTCAAAATTACAAAAATCATGAACTTAATTTTATAATTCATATAATTTTATAATTATATCAAATAATATATATATGGAACAGCTCCTCACAATCCAAAATTTCCTGATTCTTTGACATTAAATATTACTAGATCTTCAAGTGCACAAGTATACCATTTATCTTAAGCATGAACTCTATACTGCAGTGTTTCTCAACCTTGGCAACTTTAAGATGTGTGGACTTCAACTCCCAGAATTCCCTAACCAGCATGCTATAATGAATGAGCATTTTACTGTGCCAATAATCATCAAAATACATCTTCATGTTACACAGAGAACGTATTTGCCTTTTAACATCAAGTCATCCTATAAGAGAGTAAAACTTTATTGCATACTCTAATTCTTCTTGAAGTCCAAGTTGGTTATGCAGTTCTCCAGCCAAAAGAGTCTATGCACCACTTAAGATGCAAGCACTTTTTCTTCTGTGATTTATATTTTAAAAATTCACAAAAATGAGAAAGTCTGCACAAGACCACCTAGTTGCGGTGTAAAACATAAAAAAAAATTGGTTTGATCAGGATTGTGCACAGCTGAAAAGGTCATATCATACAGCGTATAGAAAGAGTAAACATTTTACTTCTGAGGACCAACTACTTGCCCTATGGAATTTAAAAGCTCAATACAAGGCCCTCCTAAAACAAAAGAAAAGATTGGCAATGAAGGAAACCTGGCAGAAACTAATTCTTCCCTCTTCTGGCAAACTACCAGAGGACTAGGAAAACCGCTACCCCCCCCCCCAATCAAGAACCAATACAAGCCTGGGAAGAGTATTTTAGAGGATTGTATGTGCACCCTGCTAGTAACATAACTGAGAGTGAGGTCAAACTGGACCAGGTTCAAAATTGGCCCCCTGTCCTTCTGCATGAGGTAACCTGATTGATTGATCCCTTAAGGTGAACAAGGCTCCAGGTGTTGTGTTTTGCCCAAAATAATTAAAATTTCAGCTGGTGGGCACCTCTACTACCATCCCTATTTACATTCATAGATCAGACTGGTCATGTTCCAAAAGATTGGTGGCTGACAATTATAGTCCCAATTTATAAAAAGGGCAATAAGAATGATCCATTCAATTACAGGCCTATCAGCCTTTTGAGTCTTGTTAGCAAATTATATGCTTAATGTCTAAATCACAAGCTCCAAGACTGGATAGAGACAGAGGGCATAATCCAAGATGAGCAGGCAGGATTCAGAGAAGGAAGGTCAACAGCAGATCACATTCTGGTGCTCTACCGTCTTGTATAAAAAAACACTCATAAAAAGAAAACCTCCCTCTTCATGGCCTTTCTAGATTTTAAACATGCCTTTGACTCAATTTCCAGGAATGCCCTTGGGGAAAAATTAAAAAACACAACTGTTGACAGTTCTGTATCTTTCTGATACAGAAACTATACTCCAATACCACCTTGAGTGAGGTGCAATACCCAAGGGTCCCTACAGTAAGTATTCAGAAAGGAGTGAGACAGGGATGTATTTTTGCCCCCTCTCTTTTCAATTTGTACATCAATTCAACAGTGGACCTCCTTCATAATCTGGATTTCTATGCACCTAAACTAGCGGGGCACAAAATCCCCCTTCTGCTCTATGCTGATGATGCCACCATCAATTTGACATAATTTCACAAACCCCTATAGGGCTGAAAAGAGCAACAGCAGCAATATTTTGGTATTGCAGACAAAATCTCCTGGTTCTTAATTCTGAAAAATCTAAAATTCTAGTCTTTGCTAAGAGAGACACCCAACAATCCTGGAGAGTAAAAGGGCACAAGTTAGAGCAGGTTACTGCATTTAATACCTTGGGGTGGTTTTCCACTTTAAAGGCACTGGAAAGTGCATCAGAATCACATAATGCAGCTAGTCCTTAGGTCTACAAGTGCTATTAAGTGCTTCTTTTATACAAACAGATGACATTTAATCTCTGTGGCATTAAAACTTTTTGAGGCCAAACCACTGGCCCAAATCTTTTATGGGGCACAGGCAGGAATTTATGTGAAGAAGGATGTGCTGGAAACAGTGCAAACAAAATTTTTGAGATCAGTCCTTGCTATACCCAATGGAACAGCAAATGCCCAGTTAAGGCTCAAGGCAGGAATGCCTGCAATCCAGATAAGGGCTTGGAGGAAGAGGATAAACTACTGGCTGAAAATCCAATTCTTTCCAATTAGACTGATCCCTTTAGTTTTAATAGACCATTTTCCTTCTCTCTGGAAACAGGCCACAGAAGAGAAGTTGGCATTATATGGGCTTTCTGTATCATTCCTAATTTCTTTACGATATGACCAAGCCAAACAATTGCTTACTCAAAGAATAAGGGATAAGGAGTTTCAGACTATGGAAATTTAAAATATGGAAGTTAATAGGCTGCCCCAACATAGGTGAAATTGGATAAATAAGGGCACTTGGGAACCAGCAAGATATCTACAAAATCTAAGTTTTCCGAAGCTGAGAATAGCATTTTTCAAAGCCAGGCATTACATCTTACTCTCTTGCACTGCTGCAAGGCAGATACCCCAAAAACCCCTTAACTGAGTGTACCTACCCATGTGGTGACAAGCAGATTGAAATCATTTTGCATGTATTACTACATTGTAAACTCTATAGAGATATCAGCTCTGCTTATATTCTGCCCATAATATGTAAATTTCCAGGAAGACCAGACAATTTCTATGTGAACCATCTTCTAGAAGATTTGAAACTGTTTACCACCTCTGCAGTAGCCAAATTCTGTGTTGTCACAATGAAAATAAGACATTTATTTAAAGTTATGTAAATAATCACATCTGTCTTATCTGTCTTTAGATTTAACACATACTATCTTGTTTTTAGATGATATGTTTTACTTCATAGTCTGTAATATTTTAGATTTACACTTGCACAAGCAATTAATGCACTATTATAGCAGTGTATGTCAAATATTTATGTGTTATTTTATCTTGTTATGCTAGTACTTTATCTCATCTTTTCAATTTCACTTTGGTGTTGTATTTCTTTTTTTTAATTTTTGCTGGTCATTGACCAAATAAACTATTATAATTAGAAAAACTTTCTAGTGAGAAATTATTGAAAAAATACATGAACTGATATGTGTGCATATCTTACTTTGCCAAGTAAATTATTGTTTCATTTCCAAATGACATATTTAAAAGTGGAATAAAAATGACTCATAGCACACATATATGATGATCAGTATATGCTTAAATTTGGAAATCACAAATTTTAATAATTTAATGGGGTTTTTTTCAGATAAAATTGTGAAACATCTTTATAAAAATCACAAATAAATATAGTTAAAGGATACATTAAATACAGTTTTTAAAAATATATTTTAAATGACTTGGCACTCTCAAGATGTTTCTGTGGCATATGAATAAAAGTAAGAATTCTGGGACATATTTTATTTTTTAATTAAAAAATTATCTGAAATTATCTGATTATCTGAAATTAGGCTAGAAAAAAGAAATTCAAAACTGTAAAGGCTTTGTTTTAGTTGTTTGGGTTATTTGAGTTTAGGGATTAGATACAAACTTTTTCATATTATTAAATCAATACATTATTTGATCATCATCTACTGACAGTGTATTCTTGTATATGTCTACTCAGAAGCCTTGCCAACTTTAATGAGGCTTATTCCCAAATTATTATAATTAACACTGCAGCCTAGGACACTTAAACCGAAGATTCCTGGAATTAAAAAATTAAACTTTCTCTTTGTAAACTACAGAGAAGTAGCCCATCAGACATATTAAGTACTGTTTACCCCTATATTTTCTGTATATAATTCCAGGAAATATTACCTTTGATTTGTTTATTTTTGTTACTATACTTTGCACTACTATCAATATCACATAAAATTATTTAAGTAATTATAAAATATGTAGGCAGCATTACATGTGGAAAACAACTTTATCCAAAAGCCCATTTACTTGAAATAACAAATCTTCAAAACTGTCAAATGCTAATAGGTGTAACAGCAGTAAACTTACAAAGAAGCTAGCTTTTAGATGATAATTCCATCTCATACTTTTACTATGTATAACAGATAAAATATATGCCATTATAAATGACTTTCTTACTGACAAACTTGCTTACCTTAACCTTACAAAATTAAGAGAAACTGTCTAGGATTTGTTTTGGAAACATTGGAGGGGCAAAATAGATGGCTGGTCCACAACGTCCCTTTAAAAGGAGACAATGCAATCCAAAACACCAAAGAATGAAACCTCTACTCTAACTGCTTAACTGGAGAATACCAAGAAACATTAAGTAAAAGGAATTGGCTTCTGGAGAACATGAAAAGCCTATTAGAAAATATGAGTTTCCATCCAGGGAAACTCAAAAGGTATACAAAAATAGTGTAAAAGAGGAAACACCCATACAGTTAACTGCCACCCACAACCAAACACACGTGCTGCTACTGTGAAGACTGGAATTTTTCCCATTTCTTTTCAACATATGGAAAAGTAGTTTTTTGTTTTTTGGTGTGTTTTTTTTGCATCCCACTTTAGCCGAAACCCACTAAAGCATCATCGCCTGAAGCAGCAGGTCCGGCCACCTCTCACCTACTAAACCTGGAAATCCTGAAGACGATGCAAAGCACCAGATACAGCACAAGGACCCTCTGCCTCTATTTATTCCTGGCCCCCGCCCTAAAAAAACTGAGCGTGGATTCCCAGGGTCAGTGGAACCTCTCTCCAACCAGGGAATCTCCAGCGCAAGCAGTCAAGCCCCAGAAGCCCCTTCCACTGCCGGGAAACACAGTCGGCCCTCGCCGCTGGAACAGGCTCGCCGGGTTCCTTTGCCTCCCTCCTGCCTCTCTGCCCCACAGAGACCGAGGAGCCGAGGTAGGCAGAGTACAGGGGAAAACTGAGGCCTGCAGGCTCCCCGAGAAGCCTCCGCGCTCTCGCAGCTCCGGCTCCCCCAGCCCCTACTGCTCGCTCACTTACCCACCTCGTCGTCCCTGTTCCACAGCAACCGGGCTGTGTGGTGGCGGGGGCGTCAATACTCTCTCGGGCGCTCCTTCTCTTTGACAATAGCGGGGATAGAGCTGAGTGACTCCACCGACGACCTTTATGTGAGAGACGGGTAATCTCTAGGCTCTGCGCGCTCCGCTGCCAGACCGGCCACCATCTTACATTAGGGTGAGACTGCCTGCCTGCCCCGGACGCTGCTTTCAAGACGCATGCGCACAAGCCACCAGAGAGTTGGTGCGGGGGAAGGAAAAAGTAGAAAGAAATGTGACGCAACCCGAGAGCATGATGGGACTAGTAGTTTTAGTGATCACGTCCTTTCCCAAATTCAAACGGTTGTCTGGAGCGCCCAGCGAAGCTGCAACGTTGAGATTTTTTTTTTTTGGTGTTAGTAGTCGGCCGTATAAAAAGCTGTTTTTCAACGAGTCCTTCCATATAGAACTAAACGGACTGGGTGTCAACTCGCGTTTCGTTTGAAATATTTCCGGGTTTTGTTTGAAATCCTCACATTCTTGTTACCCCAGTATATTTCTAAAGAAAAACTGGGTTCACGCATCGTGCAAAACTATGGCTTGCTTATAGATAGTTTAAAAATAAAATTACTATGGAATAAGATAACGTTGGTGAGGTTTGTACGTGCTCTAAGTCATAAAGTGGTTAGGGGACTGTTAGCGTTTTCTTTTCACTGAGAGCAAGTGACATACTGATTCTGTTGTGTTGAACATATCTAAGTCCATATTGTTACTCCTAGTATCTGTCACTAATTGCAGCTCATTCTAAGCTTTTTACTTTATGTCAACTGTATAATTCACTTGTCTTTTCCTTTTGGTTTTGGCCCTCTTTCAATTTCTTTTATGTTTCATTTTCAGATCTTTGCTAAGTGTTTTGTTTAGCCACATTCGTTCGTGGATAGTATTTTAACTGAAATGTGGGGAAATGCCCTTGGTTAGATTTACTTTTCTTTTGTTTTCTGCCTTTAATTTCTTCTGCTTATTACAATTTTTCTGCACTTTGCATAATGTTACTTCCCCCAAAAGGGGATAACAATAATGAATATGAATGTACAACTAATAAACAAATCTGGTCTTCATTCTTTCAAAGAAATTTGGATTTAGATCCTTTGCCAGTTATGCACCTGAAGAGTCCTCAAGCCTATTACATTCTTTAAGTTTAACCTACCCTGCACAACACACACTTGTGGAAGAATAAAATGCACTAAAATCTTCATATGCTGACCTGAACACCTTCAAGGAAAGGCAGGATGTAAATGCCATATCTAGAGATGGAGATGTACATGCTATCCAGGTGAACAGATGTCAATGTACCACAATGGATACTATATGCCAGAAATACCAGGACTTGAAATCCCATAATTGGGAGGGCATTAGGTTGAGCTTTTGGTTTAATATTATGTGTGAAGCCTGCTGATTGTTTAATGAACTATTTCAGTTCAAATAGTTCTAGTAGAACAGAAAAAACCCTATCGGTTCTACCAAAAAATTGTAAGCAGCAGAATGAAAGGGCAGGATTGAAGCCTGAGATTAACAAAAACATGGACTTTCCTATGAATTCATTTAAATCTTCAGAACCAGATGAACTGAATCTTTAAGTAGTGAACAAATTAGCTGGTGGTTTGTTGAAATCAGCATGGATTTATCAAGAACAAGTCTTGCAGTTTTACCTCATTTTTTGATCAGGTAACTTCCATTATAAATGTAGGGCTTCTGTAGATATAATACACATTGGCTTCAGCAAGCCATTTGGCAAAGTACCTCATGACCTGCTGGTTAACAGACTAGTCAAGTGTGGGGTAGATAGCATGGATCTTCTACACTTCAGTATTCTTATTAATATCAGATGAAGGGGTGGGAGGAGAAATAAGCTGAAAGTAACAGAATGAAATTTAATAGAGACAGTTTCAAAGATCTTTTAAGAAACAAAAATATATTGATAAAGGTTTATATGGCCACCCATCTTACACAATATAACCTTGGGTAGCTAATAACAGTCCAACCCATATATTAAAAAATAGAACCCCCCCTCCCCAATTAAAAACCATCATACTCTTCTCAGGTACCAGAACAACCTCACATGACTTGCACATATGTTGGGATCAACTCATACCCTAGCCCAGTGCCTAGGAGAAGAATCAGGCCTTCTGGAAGACCAAAAAGGTAGAGACCCTCCAGATCCGAGGCAGGAGACTGCACAGATATAAGATGGAGAATATCTGGCTTGTGAAAAAGATTTTAGAATAGTAAGTGACTGAAAACTGAATGTAAGCCAGCAGTGTGATGTGGCTGTAAGAAAGGCAAATGCAATCTTATGCTGCATCAGTATAATTTCCAAATAACAGCAAATAATCATTCTATTTTGAATGTTAAGAAAAAGAAACTTCTAATGCTGAATGGTTTGACTGTGCAACCAATTACCCAGAGAAATTGTGGGCTTGAGTTTTGGCACATTTTGGTGAATGTATCTTTAGTACAACCAAAGGTCAACTGTACTCCAACCCTGCTCATATGCAAACTAGGACCGCTTTGTGATAGAGGTAGCATTAAAAAAAAAGAAAAGAAATAACTAAAAGTTCTAAATTAGAGACTACCTTGCAAGCCCACATATTTGTTGTATCTCATCGACAGGGAGATTCCTGCAATATGCTGACACATTCAGGATATTTTTGATTTTCAAAATCCCACATTTTAATGGAGTTTAATTAATGCAGCACTATGTCCAGGCTGACGGTATAATATTCTAACTATGGTCTGGGCACAGTTGCAACTAGAAAGAAAATATTTGTTGTCAGAGCTTCTTAGAACACTATTTACTTTCCATCTAGTATCTATCAGACTGCTGATAATGGAAGCACAAATGCTTGTACTCTCGTGTATGTTACAGAAACTGTTTAGTGTTGTCCTACCAAGCAATCTTCTCTAGATTGAGAATATTGTATGTGTCACACGCTGACCTAACACAAAACAGTGAGGAAATGCAGTTAGAAGAAAAAACAATTAAGAGCCTTGGGGAACCTTAGAGGCATTAGCACATTTTGAAGGTAGAGTATATAAAAAGATTGTTCTTTTTGCACAGCTACCTGATGAGGAAGAAAGAAGGAGGCACAGCTTTGTGATAAACTTTCTGTATTCAGTGATTCACATATCATAACAACTACCAGACATTATTTTATGGCATGGCACGGCACATAAACTTTTGGACTTGGATGGATTCAGATAATATTTACATTAGGAGACAAATAATTATAAAAATAACAGTTGGTTTGACATGAGGATGCTACTCTCTGAACATATGCATGTTAACACTTATATTTAACTTAACAAAATTTAGTATCTGTGATATTTATTTTGTATTTTTCTTGTGAGATGCCTTGAATATTCAGTTGAACAGGAAGGTGGAATAAAAATGGAATAAATCATATGTGTTTTATTATCTTTAAGTGCAGTCAACATAAGGGGTCATCTACAAAAGTCTAAAAGGAAAAGAAGCTTATTAATAGATTTCATTATAAAAAATAGAGCTATACTGGACATGAGGGGAAAAAATCAAACTCTGTAATGGCATTGCCTTTTTATGCCAAATTAATATGAGTAAAACAGTTGCAAACTCCCTATTTTCTGTGAATTCACAAACTGCACATTAAATCAGTCTTTCCCAACTTCAGACATGTACACTTCAGTTCCCAGAATTTCCCAGCCAGCATAGAGCACCTATGTTGGGGAATGCCATTCTACAGTAGAAAATTCTCAGCCAGTATACCTTTACATTTGGTCTAGTGATCTGTGACTACTGCCACAGAAAACTGAAGTAACCTCAATGTATATGAAATGAAATGGCATTGCATATATAAATATAGTCACACAGAGTAATAATGACTCTGACACAATGACCACACTGAGTCAGTTAATAAAGTAATCTCCGTTTGTGCCATGATGACATTGTCTTTATCTTGTTTGAAGTCCCAGGAATTTTCAGTATCAAATGATATTTAACCACTTGCTAGGTAATAGTTATGCCTTTTGCATTTGTACAATCCATTAATTATCTACAATAAAACAGCTTATATTATCCTACTTTTCTTGTTCAGATATTAAGCAATTGCAATAATTTAATTTGTAAAATATGATTCATCAGTTGTTTCCCAGAAACATTAATTTTTCTTATATTTGAAGTCAAATTAACTTTTTGGTCACTTTTACTAGAAAATGAAATGTGAAATTTTGAACCAAATATATTCATAAAAACATTAAAAGAACATATGCATTATTTGTTAAATGTCCACCTACCGAAGGCTTTCAGCTTTTTATTATATATGAGGCTGTATCTTATGTGCCAATAAAAAACATTTCTGTTCATACCTGGAGAACACCTAATTTTCATTAATCCCTCTTACTGCACTTCCTCTATTGGCCCACAAAGTTGCTCTGGATTATTGGGGAAACCTGAGGGAATATGGCATATAAAACATTATTTATTTGATTTACAGACTGACGTTCTGATCTAGTGAACACTGAAAGCAGCAACCAACATTTAAAAACAAAAATGCACAGTGAATTAATGATAGCAGCATAAAATGGCAGTTTCATTTGTTAAAACAATATAACTGTATATTTACCTTTTTGAAGAAATTAGGCATTCCAAAACAGAAGATATTATGGGTCTACTGATGCTGTTGGAGATAAATTAATACGCTTAGAGTTATACCAGCACAGCAAGAGCCAGCAGATTTAGATTATTTGTTTAGCAGAAACATGAATCTGCAATATATGAGATGCTGTTCACATAGTATTGTGAGTGGAATGAGTAAGCAGTTGGTCATTTTTGTGGAGGTGAAAGACATCAAATAAATCTGTCTTTCCCCATTGTTTCCCCAATTTGCTGCCCTTTAATCTGTAGGACTACGGTTCTCATCACCATGTTGCTGGGAAGAGATAACATTTGTAATCTAAAAGTTGTTCAGTTTCTCCTTACCAAGCTCAATAAATGAGCTGATTACATTTATAACAGACTTTTAATACTCAGAGAAAACAATTTACCAAGCCACCAATCTTTTCACAAGGGACACTGGCTGGTACTTCATATTCCAAATACAACGATTAATTAAATGCAGAAATTTATTTCAGTAGTTTTTGATAACCTTAAATCAAATGAGAAGGAGAGGCATGATATGAGGTCACGTTTTATATAGCATTTATTCTGCTTTCTTGATAGTATTATCAAAATTGAACAGTACGGTGCAATACATACAAATCTCATTGAGTTAAATGGAATAGGCTTTTGCCTAGCTACGCACAGGATCGCGCTGTGAAAGCTTCATACAGTACTGTTAGTTTGGAAACCTTTACAACCTCTTTTTTGCGCAGCTGCTTGATAAAGAACAAATAGCAAGTTGAATGTTAATTCCAACACGTGAGATAAATACTGCAGCTTTGATAAGGAGAATGAAAAAGGCAGCGCAATAATCTGCCTCATCTAAACAGAACTTCTTAGCTAGCCGAATGAGCTAAGGAGACGCTTCTCAGCCTCTAGCCTGTCCCGGTAAGCTGCAACTACAACTCCCAGCAACCATTGCTTCCGGAACCTCTGAGTGAGCTTAGGCAGCCTTGCCGATTCTTCCATTTGTAAACGGATTCGTTGAGCTCCGTCTTGCATTCTTCCTCGCAACTCGTGAGGAGAGAATGGGGCTTGCCACCCTCGGCGCGTTTGGAGACTCTGTTGCTGCGTGAGCAGCGGCGTCGCTGGAGGAGACACGTCTAGCCCGGCGTTCATGGAAGCCTCCAAATGTACTCGTAATTCTGGGCCTCTTCGACGGCAGCACTTTAAGGTGACGTTTTACAAAAGAAACTGCGCAGGGCTGGCGATGGCTCTGCGTTATACCCTTGGCGTGCTTATCGGCAAGTTGCAACTTTGATGTTTAGTCTTTTGACTATCATAAAATCAGCTAACGCGAGGTAGGTAAGGTGAGTTTCCCCTCTGCTATTGTTTTAAGATTTACAAAATGCCGGCCTGGTCAGGAGATCTGGACATCTGGCATAACTTAACTCTCTCACACCCACACCCGTAGGAACTCTGAATCAGCCCTACCGCACAGGGAGGGGAGGAAGCAACTTCCTTGACGACCATGAACGTAGAATTTCCTACTCCCTACGTAATGATTTTGGGGGGGAGGGATGATCTAGGAGCTTACGCATTACATCGATTATAGAGGGGTTTTTTATATTTAAACGTGAGTAAAAGCTCGTCATTCCGCTTACATATGTTATTTTTTTAATGTAAGCTTTTAAAAACAATCGATATTTTAATAGTTGAAGGCTATTTTTTTATCCGAATAAGCAGATGGAATATTCTCAATAAAATGCTGCTGTGAAGTTCTCCCGTTTAGACTTTCAACTGCTCCCTCTTTTTCGTTCTTCCTCCCCCTCCTACTGAGTTTCCTTAGAGTTATTTTGGTCCCCCTCCCCCATCACTGGATCTCCAGAATTTCTCCACCCAATCCCGAGAGTATTTTTGAGCCTTTTGATAACTCCATTTGGGGTGAGCAGTTTTAAAAACCATGTATTTTGGAAGAATTTGAGGGACTGAGCCAGTGGTTGATGTGTCCAAAATGCAATATGACTGTTATTTACAGCAGTATCCTTTTGGATCAAAGTTATTTCAGGCACTTTGTTCTGGAAGACTCACTGATTTTTTTGTAGATGCTCATGTTCATGTTATAGTTATGTACTATAAGTACATAACTCTGGTTTTTAAATAAACTAAAGGATAATAAAAACAAATATTCCATTTTTGATTCTAGAAGGCTTTCCAGTTACCAGCTTGGAAGAAAATGCAATAGTCTGAAGAACTTGGCATTTCTTTCTTTTTTTTAATAAACACTGACTTAAATGTTAATAATTCTACTACATAAGACCTGTGTCTGTGTATATACAATTGATTATGTGGATTCCATATTTGCCAATTTGCTAAAATTTATCTGTAACCCCAAAATCAATACTTGTGACACTTTCCTGGACATGCAGTGAAAAATTTGAGTTGCCTGACAGGCACGTTGTCAGCTGAGAGTATTTGCTACTGTTCCAGGTGACTGTATAGAACAGAACTACTATGAATAACGAGAATCCTGTGTTTGTGTGTGTGTCTCATATAGGCACACACACGTAGACACATGTAAATCTAGTTTTTACTGTATAAGTATCCTTTTTCTGATTTTTTTCTTTTTCTCTTTTCTGCATGTAAAATTAATGAAAAAAGACTAGACTTTAAGTTTCTTGCTTGAATCTCTGGTTGACTGAATTGAAAAATCAGATACATAAAATGATCAGAAGTTCCTGTGTTTCTTTTCATTCTTTATCTATGATTTTTTTTAAAAAGTTTTGAACAGCTCACAGTGCAATCCTTCCACACTAATATTGGCTACTTAAATTGGCAACTGGTATCCAAGACCAACCTCAGTTCCAGTTAAATGCAGAAGCCTTTCTCATGCATATTATTGTTGCAGAGGCTGCATATGCCAGGTTTGATTGGTGGTGTACTAAAGGACCTGTTTACTTGAAGACTACTCTTTTTGCAGACGTTTTTCAGGACAGTTACCAAACTAGTTCATTCACATCCCACTATCTAACCTAATTTCTCAGATAGTTCAATAGTCGGCCTATGTAACCACCACTCCAGAACACAGCAATCATTAGAAGGAAAACAAAAAGAAAGAAGTCCCATGACGCAACACAGAAATAAATCCAAATAATAAAAAATTTAAATAGCATTACATGTTCTAGATTTCCTCCCTCCCCCCCCAAAAAAATCTACGTTCAGGGGACAATCTTCCTGGATTGTGAGTGTCAAGTAGGGATTACTTTGTGATAGATTCCACTCCACGCCAGTTGCAGCCGTTTCTGGAGTGAGAGGCCTAAGTGCAGTGACCCATGATCTTATCGCTTCAGGATTACATTACTGCAATGCATTTTACCTGGACTGCCTTGAAAAAAATACTGGAAAATGTTTTTGATCTAAAACACATCTACCTGCCTGTTGGCAGATGAGAGCTGCTTTAGCAAAATACTTCTAGTCTTGCAGGTGCTGCATTGCTTACTAGTTGGTTTCAATTCAAAGTACTGATTTTAACCTATAAAGCTCTAGAGGGCTCAGCTCCTGGATATTTTAGGGACTGAACTGATTTTGTCCACCTTGTGTTTTAGGTGCCTTTCCTCTGAGAACTCAGGGGTGGGGTCCAAGATCTTGGTGATGGGCTGTGCCCTATAGAACATTCCCCCAAGGTTTGGGCTGCCGCAGCCTTAGGTTCTTTTAGATAGATACTTGAAATGCTGCTTTTCTGCTGGATATCTGGAGCCTAATGTCACTGACTGTGATTTTTTTATGTTGTGGAACAAAATTAATTGCGATTTTATGAATCAAAAAATTGATTCAATATGAATCTCATGTAGAGCTTTCTTTATGGATGAATTAGAATTCAACATGATATTTTTATTTTTTATGTTTTATTGTAATTTGTTATATTGTGGTGAGCCTTCCAGAGTTGTTGAGAGTTGGGCGGCATACAAGTTTAATCCATTATTATTATTATTACTATTATTGTTGCCTTCCTGTGTGTATCTTGCACATCTGCATTTTGAGTTATAAAATTATTAGTCTGTTTTGTAAGCCACTCTACCAAAAAGTAACATTACAACTGAACATAGATGGCAAGCTTCTTATCAGTAGAAGCCATCTTCAAAACATATTTAACACTTCTCTTTTGCTAAGTGGCTATGTAGAATCAGCTTGTAGAAATGTACATATCCCAGAATTACATTGTGTTCACTAATTTATACCAGGTTTGGCTCAAGGACTGTATTTAGTAATGTATATCTGCCAATGACCCCTTCATGGATCACTGCCTTGTCGTGGCGAAGGGGCTTGCGTAACTCAGTGAAGCCATGAGCTATACCATGCAGGGCCACCCAAGACGGACAGGTCATGACAGAGAGTTCTGACAAAATGTGGTCCACTGGAGAAGGAAATGGCAACCCACTCCAGTATCCTTGCCAAGAAAACCCCATGGACAATGTTAAAAGGCTAAAAGATATGATGCCGGAAGATGAGCCCCTCAGGTCGGAAGGTGTCCAATATGCTACTGGGGAAGAGCAGAGGGCATTTCCAAGTAGCTCCAGAAAGAGTGAAGCGGCTGGGCCAAAGCCGAAAGGATGTTCAGCTGTGGATGTATCTGGAAGCGAAAAGAAGGTCCGATGCTGTAAAGAACAATATTGTATAGGTACCTGGAATGTAAGATCTATGAACCAAGGCAAGCTGGATGTGGTCAAACATGAGATGACAAGATTGAACGTCGACATCTTGGGAATCAGCGAACTGAAATGGACGGGAATGGGTGAATTTAATTCGGGTGACCATTATATCTACTACTGTGGGCAAGAAACCCTTAGAAGAAATGGAGTTGCACTCATAGTGAATAAGAGAGTGGGAAAGGCAGTAATGGGGTACAACCTCAAAAACGACAGAATGATCTCAGTGCGTATCCAAGGCAAACCATTCAATATCACAGTCATCCAAGTCTATGCCCCAACCACTGATGCTGAAGAAGCTGAAGTTGACCGCTTCTATGAAGACCTACAACACCTTCTAGAACTAGCACCAAAAAAAGATGTCCTTTTCATCATAGGGGATTGGAATGCTAAAGTAGGAAGTCAAGGAGTAATCGGAATAACAGGCAAATTTGGCCTTGGAGTACAAAATGAAGCAGGGCAAAGGCTAATAGAGTTCTGTCAAGAGAACAAGCTAGTCATAGCAAACACTCTTTTCCAACAACACAAGAGACGACTCTACACATGGACATCACCAGATGTTCAATACCGAAACCAGATTGATTATATACTTTGCAGCCAAAGATGGAGAAGCTCTATACAGACAGCAAAAACAAGACCAGGAGCTGACTGTGGCTCAGATCATGAGCTTCTTACTGCAAAATTTAGGCTTAAATTGAAGAATGTAGGGAAAACCACTAGACCACTCAGGTATGACTTAGATCATATTCCTTGTGAGTACACAGTGAAGGTGATGAATAGATTTAGAGGATTAGATTTGGTAGACAGAGTGCCTGAAGAACTATGGACGGAGGTCCGTAACATTGTACAGGAGGCAGCAACTAAAACCATCCCAAAGAAAAAGAAATGCAAGAAAGCAAAATGGCTGTCTGATGAGGCTTTACAAATAGCTGTGGAAAGAAGGAATGCGAAAAGCAAGGGTGAAAGGGAAAGATATAAGCAACTGAATGCAGATTTCCAGAGAATAGCCAGGAGAGATAAGAAGGCCTTCTTAAATGAACAATGCAAAGAAATTGAGGAAAACAATAGAATGGGGAAGACTAGAGATCTCTTCAAGAAAATTGGAGATATGAAAGGAACGTTTAGTGCAAAGATGGGCATGATAAAGGACAAAAAGGCAGGGACCTAACAGAAGCAGAAGAGATTAAGAAGAGGTGGCAAGAATACACAGAAGAACTATACAAGAAAGATCTTAATGTCCCTGATGTCCACGCTGGTGTGATCACTGACCTTGAGCCAGACATCCTAGAGAGTGAAGTCAAGTGGGCCTTAGGAAGCATTGCTAACAACAAAACTAGTGGAGATGACAGGATTCCAGCTGAGTTATTTAAAATACTAAAAGATGATGGTGTTAAAGTGCTGCACTCAATATGCCAGCAAGTTTGGAAAACGCAACAGTGGCCACGGGATTGGAAAAGGTCAGTTTACGTTCCAATTCCAAAGAAGGGCAACGCCAAAGAATGCTCAAACTATCGCACAATTGCACTCATTTCACATGCTAGCAAGGTTATGCTCAAAATCCTACAAGCTAGGCTTCAGCAATATATGAACCGAGAACTACCGGATGTACAAGCTGGGTTTCGAAGAGGCAGAGGAACTAGAGATCAAATCGCCAACATTCGCTGGATCATGGAGAAAGCACGAGAGTTCCAGAAAAATATCTACTTCTACTTCATTGACTATGCAAAAGCCTTTGATTGTGTGGATCACAACAAACTGTGGCAAATTCTTAAAGAGATGGGAATACCAGACCACCTTACCTGTCTCCTGAGAAATCTGTATGCAGGCCAAGAAGCAACAGTTAGAACCGGTCATGGAACAACCGATTGGTTCAAAATAGGGAAAGGTGTACGACAAGGCTGTATACTGTCACCCTGCTTATTTAACCTATATGCAGAGTACATCATGAGAAATGCCAGGCTGGAAGAATCACAAGCCGGAATTAAGATTGCAGGGAGAATCATCAACAACCTCAGATATGCGGACGATACCACCCTAATGGCAGAAAGTGAAGAAGAACTAAAGAGCCTCTTGATGAGGGTGAAAGAGGAGAGTGCAAAAGCTGGCTTGAAACTCAACATTAAAAAAACTAAGATCATGGCATCTGGACCCATCAATTCCTGGCAAATAGAAGGGGTAGAAATGGAAGCAGTAACAGACTTCATTTATTTGGGCTCCAAGATCACCGCAGACGGAGACTGCAGCCATGAAATTAAAAGACGCTTGCTCCTTGGGAGGAAAGCTATGGCAAGCCTAGATAGCATATTAAAAAGCAGAGACGTCACCTTGCCGACAAAGATCCGCATAGTCAAAGCTATGGTTTTTCCAGTAGTAATGTATGGCTGTGAGAGCTGGACCATAAAAAGGCCGAGCGCCGAAGAATTGATGCCTTTGAACTGTGGTGCTGGAGAAGACTCTTAAGAGTTCCCTGGACTGCTAGGAGGTCAAACCAGTCAATCTTAAAGGAAATCAACCCTGATTGCTCATTGGAAGGATCGATAATGAAGCTCAAGCTCAGATATTTTGGCCACCTAATGCGAAGAGAGATCTCTTTGGAGAAGACCCTGATGCTGGGAAAGATTGAAGGCAAAAGGAGAAGAGGACGGCAGAGGATGAGATGGTTAGATAGCATCACTGAAGCAATGAGCATGAAACTGAGCAAACTCAGGGAGGCAGTGAAGGACAGGAAGGCCTGGCGCAATATGGTTCATGGGGTCACGAAGAGTCGGACACGACTTAACGACTAAACAACAACAATAATCTGCCAATGAAAAGAAAATCTGCCAGTGGAAGAGCAGATTTGGGGTATATTTGGAAGTAACTGAACAGAACCCAGTCCTAAGAGAACTGAAGGATCAGACTCCCATAGATTCAGCATAGAATAGCAAGCACAACACAGAAGTTCTCAAAAAGAAAAAAAAAAAAGAATTACTGTTATCTCTGAGGAATCCATCACTTTATATTTTGTATTAAAACAATCAAATTTTTTGATTTGTAATATGAAAATTTGTAAATAATTTAAATAATATCAAAGGAAACAAGCAAAAGAAAAATAAATATAGCAAATTTAATAGAGATTCTTGCTTTTAGTCCAAAATCCTTTCTCTGAAAAGTAGGGAAAAAAACTGGTGGTATAGTCACCTACTATATATTAAACTTACTCATTTCTCTACCAACTTACTCTTCCAGTTATTATACATTATTAGAAAGCAAAAATTGCATCTCCGCAGTAATCACAGCAGAGAGCTAACGCCAAGAGTAGAAATGTTCTGCACAAACTTAGAATTGCAACATCATGAACACTTTCAGAGATGGCCAAACCCAATTTGGGATCTTGTCAGAAAATACTGTCAGCAAGAACAAGGTGTCTTCAAACGTATTACCATGTGTGAGAGGTATATTCCACTGTAAGATGGTACAGCAGCCCTAGCATCACTTTGGTTATTAGAACCTTTTGATCTATAGGGATGCTTTTGATCATGTATTACAACTGTTTCATTGTTATTAATTATTCTTTATTTATATCACAGTGCAGTAAGAAATGGTCTAGGCTTGTTCTCATACTTAATGAAGAAGAGATACTTCTTCTCAAATGGGAGCATCTGCCATATAAAATAGTTCTTTTGTTGAATAAGTGCTATAGCAACAGGTGTGTGTGTGTGTAACATTTTGTCTTCTCAGTGGAACATCCCCAGAGGCCATCTGTCTTTCTACAGTATTTATGCTAAAAAGCAGTAATGGCTGTATATTTTCTAAGACAGGAAGAATAATAAGTTTTCTTTACTGTCTGAACAAAGCAGACTTTCTAACCGTAATTCTGTGGAGTCCTGGAATTCTGTGGGCTTGGATGCTTCATTACCTGACTAGGTGACATCTGATGATGATGTTATCTAGTTGGGTAATGAAACATCTGCAAGCAAACAACCAAGCTCAGAGTGCCCCAAGGACTTCACAGTTCAACCCTAAGCTATGTATATTCTCTTCTATTTTAACTGTAATTCTGGCAGAAAAGCAGTTTATTTATTTTGCCCAGTGCTTGAGGTCTTCCTAAATGACAATTTCCTGATGACACCAAGTACAGGCAATTTTATTGCTGCCCTAGCTATACCACATTCTTACTATAAGCTGCTTGCATTAAAAACAAGTAGCTCCATCCTTTGGGGAAAATTAAAACAGTGGTTTTTCAGTATCAGTCCTTTTCATCATTTAATCTCATTATGAACTGTAGCAGCATGAGATCATTTCTAGGCAGATGCAATCCTTCAGAATATTTTCTTTGCATTTTTTAATTTAGAGGATCTTTGTTTTTTTTCAGGCTAACAGACCCTTCTTAGGTGCTTATATCCTGTTCTGGTGAATAAAAGCACCAAGATTATCAGAGTTGTCATATTCTAGAGTCATCGTACTCAGTTATTCTGCTTTGATGATATTCCACTAGATGCACCCATTTATTTACTACATTTCAATCAGGTTGAATTGATCTAATGTAAAGCAGAAATGGGGAAAAACAGCTACTGTTCTGCAACTGTTGATTAAGGCATCTCCTGGCTTTTTCAGTGTAACTGTCCATCTTGCCAAATCTTTTCCTTCGGTTAGCTGTTGGTCCACCAGGATAGGAGACCCAAGCCGGGTTCACTGATAGATCCCTTAATGAAAATTGTAAGAATTAACATTTGAATTAATATTCTTTTTCTATATTTTGAAGTTGACACTCTCCAGCCCTATCCCTTTACATCTGTTGAAAGAGTAACATGAATATCTACTAATACTTAGGTCCTAGACTATACAGACTCTATACAGTCATAAATCAAAATCTGTGCCTAACTTTACACTCGGTGAATGCAAACTGTTGGCACAGTTGACAGAAAATACAGTGGGGCAAAAAAGTATTTAGTCAGCCACCAATTGTGCAAGTTCTCCCACTTAAAAAGATGAGAGAGGCCTGTAATTTTCATCATAGGTATACCTCAACTATGAGAGACAAAATGGGGGAAAAAATCCAGAAAATCACATTGTCTGATTTTTAAAGAATTTATTTGCAAATCATGGTGGAAAATAAGTATTTGGTCATCTACAAACAAGCAAGATGTCTGGCTCTCACAGACCTGTAACTACTTCTTTAAGAGGCTCCTCTGTCCTCCACTCGTTACCTGTAGTAATGGCACCTGTTTGACCTTGTTATCAGTATAAAAGACACCTTTCACAACCTCAAACAGTCACACTCCAAACTCCACTATGGCCAAGACCAAAGAGCTGTTGAAGGACACCAGAAACAAAATTGTAGACCTGCACCAGGCTGGGAAGACTGAATCTGCAATAGGCAAGCAGCTTGGTGTGAAGAAATCAACTGTGGGAGCAATAATTAGAAAATGGAAGACATACAAGACCACTGATAATCTCCCTTGATCTGGGGCTCCACGCAAGATCTTACCCCGTGGGGTCAAAATGATCACAAGAACGGTGAGCAAAAATCCAAGAACCACGGGGGGACCTAGTGAATGACCTGCAGAGAGCTGGGACCAAAGTAACAAAGGCTACCATCAGTAACACACTACGCGGCCAGGGACTCAAATCCTGCAGTGCCAGACGTGTCCCCCTGCTTAAGCCAGTACATGTCCGGGCCCGTCTGAAGTTTGCTAGAGAGCATTTGGATGATCCAGAAGAGGATTGGGAGAATGTCATATGGTCAGATGAAACCAAAGTAGAACGTTTTGGTCCAAACTCGTCGTGTTTGGAGGAGAGAGAATGCTGAGTTGCATCCAAAGAACACCATACCTACTGTGAAGCATGGGGGTGGAAACATCATGCTTTGGGGCTGTTTTTCTGCAAAGGGACCAGGACGACTGATCCGTGTAAAGGAAAGAATGAATGGGGCCATGTATCGTGAGATTTTGAGTGAACACCTCCTTCCATCAGAAAGGGCATTGAAGATGAAACGTGGCTGGGTCTTTCAGCATGACAATGATCCCAAACACACCGCCCGGGCAACGAAGGAGTGGCTTTGTAAGAAGCATTTCAAGGTCCTGGAGTGGCCTAGCCAGTCTCCAGATCTCAACCCCATGGAAAACCTTTGGAGGGAGTTGAAAGCCCGTGTTGCCCAGCGACAGCCCCGAAACATCACTGCTCTAGAGGAGATCTGCATGGAGGAATGGGCCAAAATACCAGCAACAGTGTGTGAAAACCTTGTGAAGACTTACAGAAAACGTTTGACCTCTGTCATTGCCAACAAAGGATATATAACAAAGTATTGAGATGAACTTTTGATATTGACCAAATACTTATTTTCCACCATGATTTGCAAATAAATTCTTTAAAAATCAGACAATGTGATTTTCTGGATTTTTTCCCCATTTTGTCTCTCATAGTTGAGGTATACCTATGATGAAAATTACAGGCCTCTCTCATCTTTTTAAGTGGGAGAACTTGCACAATTGGTGGCTGACTAAATACTTTTTTGCCCCACTCTAATTGTTCAGCTCAAGATGCATGTCATATCTAAGCTGCACCTTCACATTCTAGTTTCTTGCCCTCCGTTCTAAGAAGTAAGTATAAAATACATGGGTGCAAAATGTTTTGCTTTTAGCAATTTTGAACATAAAACATCTTTCCCTCAAGCGCAGAATTGCAGTTTTGATTGCAGAATAGGAATAGTAGATTCACACTGAAAATAGGTTGTTCTGGAAAAGTTTCATGTTCTAGACAGTTCAAAATGAAACATTTTGCACATCCTTCTTGTAAAAGGAACCAGATTTTTTAAACTGACATTCTTCCATTCCCCTAAATGACTAATTAAGCAGAATTGGAGCTAGTTAGTACTAAGATGGGAATTCACCAGGAAATCTCAAGGTTGTAGGCAACACTAGGATGTGTGCGTGTGAGCGTATGCATTCATATTCCAGAGGAAGGCATTCTGTACTGCTACCAGGAAAATTGCAAGGATGGATCCCTGTAGTCACCAGGCATTAAGCTTGACTTGAGGGAGTCTTTCCCCTTTACTTCCCTATATACTTTCAGGTATTGGTAAAGCTCTTCATTTTAAAGGGCTCCAAAGAAGAGTACATACCACAATGGTGTAGGGTGCTTCTTTCTTCTGTGCCTCATCAGTGCCACTAGAAGTGGAAGGCTCTGCAGAGCTTGGGCCTGTTGGGGATGTATCAATGAAAGTTTCATCCACCACACGGAAACGTATTTCTTCTCCCATATCCATGTACAGGTCATGAGCTCCTTCTTCAGTCTCATATTCCCAAACCCATACCTGTTCCGTTTCATCGCTGGGCACATGAAAGGTTAAGGCAGCAATGTGACAAAAAGGCAAAGAACTGTTCCCTAACATCCTGTAGGGCAGGGCATGGAGTAACGTCTTAAAGTTACAGAATGACAGATTCTGGTTGAATGTTAGGAAGTTTTAGTGGGACCAATGACCATGGGAGGTGGTAGACTCACATTCACTGGATATATTCAAACAGGGTTAGGTAATCATGTTTTCATGTGGATTCCAGATTTAATAAAAGATTAGTATCAATGGCCTAAATGGTCTAATTGTAAGTTTTAGGATACTAAGATACTAAGACATAATATGAAAAAAAAATATTTCCTACTGTTTCCCTAAATTAATCTCTTCTGCATTTTCTTACCAGGATAATTATTGCTGGTTTTGCATACAAATGGTTCATGTTACATTGTAGAAGAAAATGTAACTCAATGAGAAGCTAGCCATGGGACTTAGAAATGAATTTGAGTGACAAAATAAAGCATCATCAAAGTATATTAATATCAAATTAAAAGATTTGCTTCAATTTCACAATTCCTACTATTCTTCAACTCTCACCTGAATAGTCACCATGTACTTTTCTTCCCACCATAGTTTGAACTAATCTTTGTCCACATATTCTACATATTTTCCTAAGCTGCAAAATGTTATGCAGATTCCCTGTTTTTAAGAATAAGGCTTGAAGTAGAACATTTTCTGACGTACTAAACAGGCTTTTAAAACCTTAAACAGATATAAGCCTGATCTGAAAAGATTTGTCATCATCATCATCATCATTATTGTTCTTATTTTGGTTGCACAGTCAGCCAGAAGTTTAGACTGGATTTGGCATTTTCATGCACCTATCGAGTGCTTCCCAAGGACCTGGGAAAGACAGATGCTGTTGTTTGATGGTATCGTTGTAGGATTATTATTACTATTATTGAATGTGCTGCATTATAGAGCTGCTCAGAGGATACAACTTGGCAGGCTGTTGTAGGGATTCTGGAGGAATGAGGATGTCATCAAAGAACCCAAGAGAAACTGTGGAAAGTTCAGATTAACATAGTAGCCACTTAAATACAACATAACAGCACCAACTTAAGCCTTAGATTGCCCAATAATATATGTGAGAAAAAAATGACAGTACTCCTCTAAAAATAGTATTGGAGCATTCAAACTCCAATACTGGACAAATTTAAGAGTAATACTTCAATATTCAGTTAAAGCTGCTCAGCTCTAATTTTTAAACTTGCAATTACAAAGTAAAAACTGTATGTATCGATAAATATACCACTAATTGTATATTTTACATGTAATCTTCTCAACACAATGTACTTAAGGTTACACATATCTGTAGACTCTACAGGTGCTTACCACTTCTCAAAGGACAAGATGCAACAGATAGATCCTTATAATATTTTTACACAAAAACCAATAAAAACACTATCAAATAATAAAGCAAATATGAGGATAACTGCTGTCTGATCCCACAAATGGCTGTCTGCTTCTGCTATCCCTCAGATTTCTATAAAATTATCTAATGACAACATCTTTAGACTGATTTTAATTGGCAGTTAGAAATAAAAATGCTGAGACAACAGAGAAGAAATTCTTCAATTAGACAGGAATCAGCTAGAAAATTATTTTTCCAGAAACATGTATACTCAAATTCACCTAGCACAGTAACTAAATTCCATACCTATGATGAACCAGTAATTCCAGGCTTAGTGTGGTTCTTTAGCAAAGATTTTAACACAGTTCTTCCAGATTTGTTTTGAAACAAGAAATTTATGTTCATCAAATCTTGATTATCTTAATACTGTAGTACACACCACAGCATAATCCTTTCCACAATTTTTATTACTTTCTGGTAGATGAAGGCACACCTTTAGAAAAACCATTTTTGTAGTGTCTATCATCTTATTAAATAATTAAAAAAATAACTTACCATGAACACCTTCAAGACTGCAGCCTTTTATCTCTCCAACCAGAATTTCGTCCAAAAATGGATGAAATACAACATATCTAAAATGCACTAAAAAAGCAGCAAACATCATAAATCTAAACACCCAAGCTTCCCACCTATTCATTTATTTTTACTACGTAGATATCTTAGCTAATTTAAACACTGATTTTAATAACATAAGTTTTCATTTTCCTCTAATTTTATGTCACACTACTCTGCAACTTTTCCATGTCACATATGTATTTTGTAATTTCTGTTACCTTTCTTTTCTCTCTCTTTTCCTTTTAAAAGAAATAAATTAAAAACATAGATTTAATAAATGAATCAATACCTGTCTTACTGTATTATGAATAAAGTAACCGGCACTGCAAGATAGAACTGTCAGACAGACCTGATGATGCAGATGTTTCCCTTGTAAATTGAGAACTAACCTGCTAAATGCCTTTTTTAAAGGAAGTGCATCTTTGTGTTAAATTAGAATAGTAAAATTAGCTTCATTGGCAAGCTGAACAACATCTATGTGCCAATTTGTTTATGATTTCTCAAACATCAATATCTGCCTTAGAAAGGAATAATTCCTTAATATTACTATATGACATACTTAATCAAATGCTAATTCACTGTCATGCTAAATTAATGAAAATAGCACTAGGATATAGCACAGCATGACAAATCCCTATTTCTCTAGACTGGAACAAGAAAACATGGAATATGTCATAAATATTTCCTTTACTTTATATTAAGGGAAAATGGTACCAAGAATGAAATGAAATTAAATATTTTTAATTAAACGCTGAGCCCTGTGGCTCTCAGCTTCTCCACAAAGAGGTCAAACTTAGAAAAATAGTTGTCAAACCTTTTGTGTGTGATGCACCATCTCCTGGGAATATGTAGGAATCCTCCAGCTTTGTAATGTCATATAGACAGATACAGAGGCCAACGTTATATACAACCTGAATATAGTAGAATGAGCAAGAAATAGGAGAGGTCCAGAGAACAATAAATTTTAATGATTAGAAAGAGAAGTGATAAACTTTCTTGAATTAGCATATCAGAATATGTTCAAAAGAAAAGCCACAGCACTGAATCTAACTAATAAAGTGATTATTTATTTATATGATGTACGTCACCACCCATCTCAGCCAGGTGATTCTGGGCAGTGTACAAGAATTAAAGACACAAAAGCCATGACATGCGATCCCTGGCACCAAGGATGAATAGATAGCCTGAGCTACAAATGGGCAAAAAGAGGTAAGAAACATGAGCAACCAGCCCAATTTCCCCTCATTCCTTTTTGCACTGAACTGCAAATCGTTTACATAGTATTACTATGTATTAAAAGAAATGTACCAAATAAACTGATGAAAATTTGGTGGCCATTTTTGAATGTTTTTCTAATTGAGGAACACACTTAGTATCTTCCAGTGTTCAACCACAGTTACCGTTATCCCTGATCACTGTTGCCTGGAGCTTATGGGAACTGTAACTTAAAATAAGAACACGGCAAGCTTGCTCATCCCTATTCTAGTAATTAACAGCTGAGTTTCCTAGTTTCTTCAAGATTCACAATTCTATCGTGGCATAAGTTGCCATATACTGTATCCATTTCATCAAATACATGAAATATTATCCTGAGATAGAAATACAGTATGCATTAATGGTTTGATGAGGCATTTAGAATAAATTCTCATTCCAGAAAGTCAGGCAAAAGATTGAGCTTTTCATAATTACCTTATTGGCTAACTTCTTATTTAACTCTTCAGTGATTGCCTCATTAAGCTTCCTTTCAAACTGCCATGGAGGAATTCGTACTGTATCTGTCATCTCTACTAACACAAACATGGTAGCCAGCAAAAGCACTGTACCTAGATTAAAAAAAGAAAAAGCCCTAAGACCTTGAGGGCAATAGTGAGACAGCTTATCACCTCAACTACAGCCCTAATAGCTTGAGGTTTGGTGGCACTTTTATCCCTTGTTGCCACAGTGGATTTGAATGTTTATATTTTTCTTCACACTGGTCACAGTGGCATTTTCTTAAAACAATACTAGACCAATATAGTCAAGGAAATGGTGCATTTCCAGAAGTCTGGTTGCGGTTTCATCATGAGAACTGCCACCACTTGATTTCTGCTTGCTGTATCAAAATAGGGAACCACATCACAGCAGAGCACCTCTCACTTGGAAGAAATTGTCTCAAGAATGAGGAACACTTACATTTGTACCTCTACTAAAACATATATAAAACCCAACCCCCCTCTAGAAATAAGTACTGGGATATTAAGATTGCAGGCAAATAATTTTTAATAACTGACAAAGCTTCTAATACACATTACAATTCTTTGTGAAAATTCAGAAGAAAGTATAAAACAGAACAATATAACTATGAAAGTAGCCTAGATTTAGTTCCAAAGTGAATAAAATTAGATTTCTAAGATTAAAAAAATTGCCTCAAATTTATTTGGGAAATACCTATTATTTGCAATACAGCAAAATATACATGTTGGGATAATTTTAATTTTACTGTCAACCTATTTACACCAAATTTAAAAAATCAAAAAGCATTTATAACAGTAAAACAAATTAACATTCATTCAATTAAAAACTATATGGGAAGCATTATAAAAATCAATAAAAAGACTAGTTAAACTGACAAACAAAGCATTTCCTTTAAAGTACTGGGGCACATTATAAGTTTTTAAAGAAGTATTTTCTAAAGATTGGTAGGCTGTCAAACGGCAGAACCAAAACCAGTAACTTCATTCTGGTTTTATGCAAAATGGGAAACAATGACTTCACAGTTGCAGTCTCCTTTTATTAAAAAAAAAAAAAAAAAAGGAAGGGAAGGGAAGGGAAAATATTTTATTTATTTATGAAATATACAGGCTGCCCCAATCTATTACAATTCTGTTTTTTTATATCTGAGGATAAGCATTGCATCCAATGAATGGAAGCCATTTCCTGAACTGTAATTCTCAAAATTTCTTGAAATACCTAATCTGAACTCTCCAGAAGACTTTCAAATGGCATTGGGAACTGAATATGGGTGGAGGCTGACAATTTGCTTGCATGACCATCCTTTCAGTTAGCACTATAGGATGCAATCTAGTGTCATTATATTTCTCTTTTAATGTATTATATTAAGCTATATTATATAACATTGTATATCTTACAATGCCCATCAAGACATCATGATATGATCCAGGGATGCATTTTCCTTCCAAAGGACCAAATTTAAATAATCTTGTATTATTCTAGATCAGTGATTCTAGATAGAGATTGTTTCTCAATCTCAGCAATTTTAAGATGGGTGGACTTCAACTTCCAGAATAATAGAACATTATATTATATTAATAATAAAATTATTACAATTATTAAAATAATAATATTAATAATATTCCCAGAAGAATAACTTGCTGGCTGGGGGATTCTGGGAGTTGAAGTCCACGCATCTTAAAGTTCCTGAGACTGACAAACACTATTCTAGATCATGGCAATGTCCTGAATTCAAGAATCAGCATGTTTAGAGCGCTGGGCTAGGGAAACCTAAGTTCAAGTTCCTGCTCGTATGTAACACGTAATAACGTGGATGAGGTTGCGAAGAGACCACCTTTTAGCTTAATCTACCCCACAGGTTCCCCAGAAGAACAAGGAGCTCAGGCAGGCAAAGAAGAGAAGAGAGCTCAAGTCTGCGGCTCCGGCTCCCCGGCCCCTCTCCCACTTACCCACCGCGTCGTATCCGACCGCTGGGGCAGCAGTTTCCTCTCGGTCGCTCGTTCTCTTCGACCACAACGGGAGTAAAGCTGGGTAGCTCCGCCAACGACCTTTACGTGAGAGACGGGCAATCTCCAGACTTTGGGGACTCCGTTGCCCGCCAGCATCTTCTGTCAAGGCGGGGCTACCAGCATGCCTCGGAAGCTGTTCCCCAGGCGAATGCGCACAAGCCACCAGCGAGTTGGTGCAACGGAAGGAAAAGATAGGAAGCAAAGCGACGGAGCGGGAGAGGCTGCCCCCCACAGGACTGGTAGTTTGGTGGAACCTATAGTTAGAAGCCTTACATTCTTGAAGCGGTAATTAGATTTTCTGTCTCTAATAAGACACCAATTGCATAGATATCAGCGTGTTTTTGTTTGAAATACATGCAGATTTAAGTTCCATTTAGTGTACATCCATATTTTGTTTTTCTTCCCAGCGTTTTTCCCGCAGGTGCAGGGTCTGCTTTTTTTTTTTCTCGGATCAACCGGACGTTGATCCGTTGGCTGCGATTGACCAACCAGCTTGTCGCCCGAGCCTGACGTCATGGGCTGAGAGAGAGTCACTCAGCGGCTTTCATGCCTAAGGCGTGAACTGGGACTCGCAGTCTCCTGGTTTCCAGTGTGGTGCGTTAAACGCTACACCAGACTGGCTCTCTTTACTCTCCGCCCATATATTCTGGTATATTAAATAGAGGGAAACAATGGTGTATAAAATCCCCGCCTTTTCCAAAACATTGTCGGAAAAAAAAATAGACTAATCTCACGGGAACGGTGACAAGATGTTTCAATAATAAGGTTGATGAGCACCCATCAATGCAATTCTATGCATGTATACTTTGAATGGATTCAGTGGTGGATTTAGGAGTGGGCAAATCAGGCCCCATGCATGACCCTCCCCTCTGACATAATTTCATTAAATAAAAACAGGGTGCTAGCCTACTTATTTTGCTAAGCAGTGAGCTGCACAAATGTACACTCTTTGCTCATTTTTAAAATCTAAATACAGTACTTAGATGGCATCACATCATTATTAGTCTAGGGCCACAAAGAGGGATGTAAGGGCATCAGAGGCAAGCAAGCAATGAGGTACCTTAAATAAATATTCATATCATTACTACTCAAAAGAGAGAAATCACCATGGAATATATGAAAATGTAAAGATCAAGATTTTCTAGAAGCAAGAAAACCTGCTGAAAGCATTGCCAAGATGTTTGAAGACTTATTCAGGAGAAATTTTCAGAGCAACATGTGAAAAAAAGGCACAAGTTTTCTATTAATGAGACAGCATATGAAGGAGACAAATTTTGGTTCTGTAATATTACAGTGGATGAACCTATTGCTCAGTTAAATGAGAGTTTTAGTGGAATTTAGGGACAAATATAGATTGATATGGCCACCTCTGATAGATTAGGGACACTACTTTACTGCAGGCAGTCCTTTATTAGAAGGGGCATCCAGCAAATTTGTTTAAGAATAAAGATTCAAAAAGAACAGAACCTATAAACTGCATATTAGCAGAAGCACATAAGCAGCAGGCTGAGTAGAGATATACTGTGTATGTCACACTCTTCCTCCTCTGCAAATTTTGTATTGTATTAAGTTTAATGGTTCTTTTTTAAATCTGTGCTAATTTAAATCTTTTAAAGTTACCTTGTGCTAATTTAATAGAAATCCATGCTGTAGTTTCGGGGGCAGGGAGTTATTATTTTGTCCATTTTGAATATGTTTGTATGTATAGAATTGTACTGCTTAGCTCCTCCAGTACACTCATCTTTCCTGTTCAATTCCGTGGAACATGTTGTCCTATGTTAATTGTAATTCTTGTATGAGTTTGTACAAATTCATTTGAGACCTTCAAGTATCTTCTTATCCAAGATACAGACTTGGATCTAATCCATGATTGGAAGATACAGGTTGAAACTGAGTATGAAATTAATTGGTGACTTTGGACTGGCCACTATCTAATCTACTTCACTGAGGTATTGTGACAATAGAATGTGGGGTGGGGGGAGACCTTACATGCTACCTTGACTTTCTAAAGGAAAGATAGATCGTAATTTGCTAATAAATACACCTGTTGTTCATTTGTGGTGTACCAAATATACTTTTGTATAATCGGTTCTCTTATCCTTACGTTAGAACAAAATTATATATTTGCGGAGAAATCCGTGTGATCGCTGCACCTAACGAATGAGACTTGCTCTATCGTATTGCAATACTCATTCAATTTCCCGCGCGTCTATCAGGTTGGGCTGAACTACAATTCCCGGCATTCATTACTTCTAGGTCCTGATTTTCTCAATTGTTAGGGCAACACAGCTTTTCCTGTACTGCTAAAGAAAATTGTCGTCGGTTTTGATTTAATGAGCTACAAGGACAATCTACTAACCGTCCTATGGAAGCAAGCAGGAGGTGGAATTTTTCTTGATGTTAAGAATCCTAGAAACGTGTCGGAAGATTAATAGTGCTATCCGGCATCTCGAAGGTTGCCTGCTTCGAGTTCCGGGCCTTTGGGCAGCAAAAGCGCTTGGCTCGCGTGATTAAACGTCCAAGATGTCGGCGCCGTTGGCGGTAATTTCAGGTAGGGGAGGCTCGGGTGCGAGTTGGAGGGCAAGAGGAGAAAAAGCGGTGGCCCCGTTTCGTGCCTCTTTTCCCTTAGAGGCGAGGGAGCGCCGCCCGGTTGCTCCCTTATTTATTGCGGAATTGAAAGCCATGAGTCGTTTTAAGGCTACCGTCTTTGATATGAATGAGTTTGTTTCCCTTTCTTTTTATTTCGCGCAATTCTTTACGTAACAGCTCAGAAGCGATAGGAACATTTACTTCCAGGAAGGGTTATGGGATTGCTGCTTTACTTGCTTTACTCTTGGTCTAAAACAACACCGAAGAAAACAATCCCTTGAGTCTAGCAGAAGCTTCTCTGATGTAATGTACAAGTCTTCGATTTCTGAAACCGGAATTAGTTTATATTATATTAGTTTATCGACTTACGTGGCCCCCCGTCTGGCAAATGCAACTCTGGGCGGCTAACAATACATTAAACAGTGAGAGTAAAACCTGTAATGGCCGCGGAAAACAAATTTAGAGGTTTCCCCTCCCCTCCCCCCATGGATTCTTCTGTGATGGGAATTCGAATTCTTAAACATTCTTTGAAGGACCACAGAAAATCTGAACTATTGTCCTTAGGTATTTTGATTGTCAGTGGAACACTGGGGTTATACACCCTTATCAGCCATTCACTACTGCCAGATGTTGATGGTCTGTTGGCATGATTCCCAGTCTAGCCTATGTTTTCCTTGCTACAGTGGCTTGTTCCAGCTGCGTACATCCTGTCCTGGACATCAGAGAGCTATGGGAAGGCATTTTTGTATGAGTGGAAACAACATTTTCATCCTTCTTTGTGTGTGCAATTTTGGGGTGGTAGAAGTGGGTAAGGGCCAAAATGGGTGCCTTGAACTCTGTAGGGATTTAAGCCATCATTTCACACCTTAACTCCATCCTTTGTGTCTGGTCTTGCCCTCATTCACTTTTAGACTGTGGCAGTGAGTAGCCAAGTGTCCTCAAGCTCCCAGAAGTTCCTCTGAGGCAGAAGAGAGAAAGCAGCCTATTACCAAGGGCATTATGACAAATAATCATAATATTGGGAAGGTGCTACCATATTGATTTCACTGCAGCATTAGGGTGGTATTGAGAACTCTGCTTGGCTCCTGCTTTTTTCTGGTCCCAGTGCACAGATGTGCCCAGAAAACTCTATGAGGCAAGTGTAGAATAATGTTCTATATGTCACTTTGATCATTGCTTTCTGCATAGAGAAGGCATGTAAACAGGAAACAACAAGGCGAAGGAAGAATAGGACTAAGAGGTGATAGAACTTGGCCTTTGATGTTGTTTATGTTAGTGTTACTAGTTTGTTAGGTATATCTTGTTACCAGTTAGAATGACAATTGGGGACTATGGCTTTTTTATCTTTTCATTTCCTAATCCAAGTTGTAGAGATGTTTATGAAATGCCTGGGATCCAAGGCAAGTTGTAGATGTTTTTGAAATGCCTGGGGTCCAGTCCAAGTTGTAGAGATGTTGTGAAATAGCAAAATGCCTGGAATCTTCATTGTTGATAGTAATTTATGAGTTCTATGCTACTTAAAATTCTGTATCCCATGTTGTTTCTTTGTTAGGAAACTTAACATGGGAAGTAATCTGAAATTTAAGTTATCAGCTAGACAATTCTCAGACACTTCTGAAATTTTATCCTTCTAGTTCTGGTATGGAAGATGGAGACGAATTATTTTGTGGTGGATATGAGCGATCATTGACACAATGGAATCTGTATACAGGTGGTCCTCACTTAATAATGGTAATTGGGACTGGTTGCTGTCATTAAGTGAATCCCATGCTGTTAAGTGTGAGTTTACATGGTTTCCATTTGCGACCTCCTGCTGGCTTCCCCATTGACTTTGCTTGTTGGAAGCCAGCAGTGAAGGTCACCTGTATCAGGATCATGTGACTGTGTGGAAGCTGCGACAGCCAGAACTTTGAGGACTGGTTGTACGTAATTCAGTGCTGTTGTAACTTCAAACCACCCACATTTCATGTGAATATACCTTCCTTTAGTGCTCCACTTACTGGTTTGTGAGGAATGGACTATTCTGTTGTGCTTAACAATGGTAGAAAAAGCCAAGACAATAATGTACAGGTAGTCGTCACTTAATAGCCACAACTGAGACTGGGAACTCCGTTGCTAAGCAATGCAGTTGTTAAGCAAGACATCAAGTGACTGCAATTTGTGATTTTACTGCCAGCTTCTCTATTGACTCTGCTTGTCGGAAGCCAGCTGTGAAGTGTGCAGATGGCAATCATGTGACCGCAGGATGCTGTGACGGTCGTAAATGCCCACTGCTTGTAAAGCACCTGAATCTCAATCACATGTCGACAGGGACATTGTGACGGTCGTAAGTGCAAGAACCAATCGTAAAGTTACTTTTTCAGTGCTGTTGTAACTTCAGGTGGTTGCTAAACAAGGTGGTTGTTAAGTGAGGACTACTATGACTAGAACAACTGTTATCACTCATAGTTATTACTATAAAGCTGTTGTTATCTGTGAGGCAGCAGATCTCTTGTTACTGCCATCACATATAATGTGATTTAAATGTGTTTCTGTAAATGTTGTATAATATAGCAATGTTTTTATTATAATTTTATCTGGTTGCTAACACATTATATGTATTATTTCCAGCTGCCAGTTTGTGGGGGCCATACAAAGACATTTGGCAGGCAGTGGTTAATGCTATATGGAAAAGGCAACCTGAAGCAATACATCTTCTTGACCAGATTTTAAAGAAACATAAACCTGACTTTATATCACTCTTCAGAAATCCGGTAAACAAACTTTTATTTTGTTGGGAGGTGTGTAGAAAAGAGTTGGGATGGTGTTATTCTTCCTCTTTAGTCTGCTTTGTATTTTACTTGAATTGCATATTCAATTATACAATTTAAGTTGTATGCAATTGTACATTATATACAACTTAAAATTGTATATAATGATGTCAGAATGAAGTATTTTAATAATATTGCAGTGAAGGTAATATTTCTTCATAGACATCTCCATTTCACTGACATCACAAACTGATATTAGATAAGGGTAAGAGGGTTTTGGTAGTATTTTTAAAGAAGCTTGTAAATATATGTAAATGTTATGAATATACTGTATATGTAAATATATTCCAATAGAAGAGAATATATATAGCTCAGGGTTCATCTGTGGAATTCTTGGTACTCTCTGAGCTTGGTTATTTGTTTGCAGACATTTCATTCCCCAACTAGGTAATATCATCAGTGCTAGGGAATGTGGGGTTTGCTCCCTGTTTATATACAGTAGCTTGCCCTGCCAGTGTTGGTGGGGGTGTAATTTTGTTCTTGGCAGGGCAAGCTACTGTATATAAACAGGGAGCAAATCCCACACTCCCTAGCACTGATGATGTTACCTAGTTTGTTACGTAGTCATCTGCAAGCAAATAACCAAGTTCAGAGAGCACTGAGGACTCCACAAATATAATATTGCCCAGTGCAGGCAAATTAACTGGGAGGTGGGAGCTCACTTGAGAGAAATATATTAGCCCAGTAACTAAAATAATGATTTCTGTGTCTTTCTAGTGTTAAGAAAATAGCTGAATTTACTTTTAGGAAAACTTGAGTAGAAGAAAACTGTAACAGGCTATTGAAACATTGCTTTTTTGATCCCTCAAGACATAGTGATAAATCATCTCTTGTATGATTTAGTGGGAAGATTTCCTAGCAAAATAGGATTTGAACAATACCCCTCCAACCAAAATTATGAATCTTCATTTGAACATAGTTAGCTATCTCAGATATTGTTCCTTTTAAGATATTGGAGACTTTCTTTTTAAGAGGCAAAAAGATAGGAAAGAAGTATCTTAATTAATTCTTAAGGGCTGTTCTTTTTTCAAAAATGATTTGGAAGAAGTGTTTTGAACCTTGCAGAAAACAGCAGTTCTTTGCTATTCATTAAAGCATCCCATCTTTTTCCAACTTTCCATCTGTGCCTGAAAAAAGATGCTACTTCTTTAAGGAGACTACTCATTAAAGTTAATGCATCTCTTAAAGCTGTAATATCTTTTTTCAGACACGCATAGAAGACTGGAAAAAAAAGTCAGGCTGCCTTAATGTATAGCAGAGAGGTGCTGCAAGTGCATGTGTAAGGTCCAAAGCATTTTTTGAACCATGTTGGAAGTATATCCACTTGTACTAATTTCCTGTGCGCCAGCCTTCAAACGAGATGTAATATCTGAATGTAATCAGATTGTGAATAAAGAAGTCCTTGATTCAAATCTCAACCTACAGGGGAGCTTTTATGTGCGCCAGGAGATTAAAAGCTGTAATAACTGTATAAAGTGATTGGATTTATACAGTTAATTATGAATTGCTTAATTATGGCCTCCTGAATAATCCATAATTGTTTGGATTCATATACATACCCAACTCACTATTCCCTTTTGGGTTAAGCAGCATTATACTCTGAAGAAGAGTAAGAGTAAGAAGTAGTAAGCCAAAAAAAATCGAGATATGAGGTAAAAAAGAAAAGGAAGTATAGCTAAACTTTGGTTATATCAACATTATTCACTATACTTATCTATAAATGTTTCCTTTAACATATGCAACTCTCACTTCCATATAAGCAGGTGGGCAGAACAATACATAACTATTGTCACTTGTTAAAACATGTTCCTTCTTTGCAACAGACGATATATTACCCACTACCTTTCTACCAGCATTTACATCTTTATTAGTTTCCCCATCTTTAGTAAACATTCTTGTAAAGTATATAAATGGAACTTGCTCTAATTTTTTGCTATTATGTATAACTTGCAAACATTCACCTCATTTGTCTAATATAACTGCCTTTGCTTTTGATATATTAGTTTTCAGATTTGTACTCCTTGTTGAATCATGTGCTCAGTCTAACATTTATTGCAAATCATTGGGTTTTCAAACAACAACATGGTATCATCTGCATACAAAGTACATACTGATTCATTTCTCCAGCTGATAAATCTCTACTGACAACATAAGCATTCCTTATACATTTATCCATAAATACTTTAATTGACAAAGGGGTCATCATGCATCATATATGCTACTTCCAGTTCAGTATTAAACTGTGGCTAAGCATTCCATTTAATCTCATGCAGATAGTCTGTACAAATATCTCTGGGGCGATACAAACAAACTATATGAGATGATTCAATAATAAGTAATGTATAGAATGTCTGGGATAAATACAAAAGAAAATAAACTCAGATTTTTCTCCTCTTGCTTTGTTAATAGACATTTATTTCTGTGAAGAGGAAAATATTAAGAAATTCACTTAGTGAAGAGTTATAATTCATTCAGATTGCAAGATTTAATTACATTTGACAATTAAGTTTCAAATTTGTACAAAACATTCCAGAATTCAAGCCTAATAACTTTGCCATGTTTTCTCTAAATCAACAAACATATATGAAACTGTCTCACATTTATACATCTCCTCAGTGCCCTGCTGAAAAGCAGAATTCTGCCCTGTAAATTATGAGATGGGGCCTGTAGATATTGATGTCCATCACCCATCATTCTTGGCTTTCCCATACACTTTTTACTAAGACAGAGAAGGTGTAGGCTAGGTTACTAAACTTAGTCTTGCCTATGCCACGTGCAGCATTCCCTATTAATGATAAAGACAATATTGGTCAGTTTTGGCACATTTCGGATATATGCCTTAAGTGTGACCAAAGATAAATTTTAGTCTAAGCATATATATGTATTTTATGAAAGCTGAGATCTCTAATCTAGATAATACCTTGCAGTTACATATTGTCCACCAAATAAGATGTACGTGCAGGGTAACGACACACAGTCAGGTTATCTCATATGCATGCTAAGCCATAAACCATAGTTTGCAGAGCATGATGATTAGAGACATAAAACAGATTAATCCAAAACTAAGTATACCATATTATAATTTAGTGCAGTGTACGATCATAGTCAGTAATTTAAATCAGTCATAGATAATGTTTTTCTATATTAAAAATGTTTGGAAATGTGAAATGTATTGGAGCTTGGTCAATGATTCAAAATGTACTATGCAGATGTTTGCAAAATTGATTCATGGACAGAATATTATGGGAAACACTGAAATGGTCTATGTTTCCACCAAATTTTCACTCCTGGAAAAATGATCAAATCATACCTGATGCATTCCAGAAGAAAAGTAGTCTGACTCAGTATTCCCCAGAACATTCTATCCATAAAACAGCAAATTTTGTATATTCCTAGTACAATACTTTTTAGTTGTATTTTAGTACAGATTTTTAAATGTATTTTTGAGAATAATTAGCCATTTTTAAAAATTATTTTGTAGCCGAAGAATGCCCAACAGCATGAAAAAGTTCAGAAAGCTAATACTGAAGGAGTTGCTATCCAAGGCCAACAGGGGACCCGACTGTTACCAGAGCAGCTCATCAAAGAGGCCTTTATTCTGAGTGATCTTTTTGATATTGGAGAATTGGCAGCTGTTGAACTTCTCTTGGCTGGTAATGTGATGAGACCTGACTGACCATTTCTTTCAGGAGATTAAATTCCTTTCAACTGAAAAGAGTTGATTAGTTGCATCAGCCAAAAATGAACATATATTTGCTGCTTTCAAGCTGCGTAACAAGACTTAAGATGTGAGAATTTCTTGGAAACAAGCTGCTGCTCCATCTAGTCTAATGTCTACTTTGACAGCAGTGGATTTTCAAGGAAGATTTTCTCCAGCTTTGCAACTTGAGATCTTCTAAAGTGGGATTGATACAGGAACCTTTAACAGTATAAACTATGTGCTTTATTACAAGTAGTCCTTAACTTATGACCACAATTGGGACTGGAACTTCCATCACTAAGCAGTGCAGTCATTAGGAGAAATGTCATGTGACTGCACTGCTTAGTGACAGCAGTTCCAGTAGTGCCAGTTGTGGTTGTTAGGCCAGGACTGCACCATTGTTATGTGAATACCTTAAGCTTCTCCTGCCCTGCCGTGCTCGCCTTCACTTCCACTCCGCCCACCTGCCTATCTCCCCCCCATCTCCGCCCTTTTGGGTGCCCTGCACAGTGGCATTTCTTGGCGGCAGTGGCAGCACCGGGGCTGAACTAGAGTCCCAGGATCTTCAGTCTCAGCTGGCTGCCACCGCCCCCAGGCCTCTATTTCAGTCCCAGCTGAGCTGGCATTGCTCCTGAGCAGTGCCGCCTCAAGTTCCACACCATGGCCAGCCACCCCAACCCCACAGCGCAAAACCCCAGCTGCCCCGTGCTCCGCAGTCTCTGCTGCACCCAGGTGACCTTCACCATTTTCTTCCTGCTGCTGATGAAGTGTGCCCGGCCTGCCTTATGCGAGGCAGCTGCTAGCCGCACCAGCCCTTCTTCCCAAGACTGCTTGTGCCATTCCCCAAATTGCACGCCCCATTCCCACACTGCTGGGAAACAATGCCAGGTCTTTCAAGGCGTTGCGAAAGTGGGGCGTGTCTGCCATTCTCCAATTGTGCACGCTCTTCTCCAAATCATGCACCCCATTCTGGAAGACCTCAGAATCTTTCCAAAGGTTTTCTGAGTAGCACGGGAATGGGGGGGGGGTGCGATTTGGAGAACAGCTTGCGTGATTTGGAAAACGGAGCAGTCGGCCTTGGGAAGAAGGCCTGGCATGGCCAGCAGCTGCCTCACATAAGGCAGGTTGAGCATGCCTCAGCAGCAGCAGGAGGAAAACTGTGAAGGTCAGCTGGGCGCAGAGGGCCTGTGGAGCGTGGGGTAGCTGGGGCTTTGTGCTTTGGCGGCTGCTGTGGTACAGGGCTTGAGGCAGCACTTCTCAGCAGCAGTGCCACCTATGCTGGGACTGAAGTAAAAGCTTGGGGGGGGTGGCGGCTGACTGAGACTACTGAAGGCCCCAGGCCTCTAATTCAGCCCCAGTGCTGCCACTGCCGAAGGATGCCACTGTGCAGGGCACCCAAAAGGGCAGAGGTGGGGGGAAGATAGGTGGGTGGGGGGAGTTGAAGTGCAGGCTGTGGTTGTAAGTACGGGTGGGCTGCCAAGCACCTGAATTTTGATCATGTGACTGCAGGGGCATTGCAATGGCTGTGACTTTGGATGCCAGTCGTTAAGTCCTTACATTCACCATCATCATAACTTTGAATGGTCACTGAATGAATGGTTGTAAGTCGAAGACTACCTGTGTTGAGCTATAATGGTATGTGGAGTGCTCATATACATTTAGTTGTTATACTTTCAATTTTGATAGATAAATCAATTGCCCTTTGCTGATTTTTTCTTTGTAGGAACTGAAAAAGGTGCTAACCATGATGCAGAGGCAGTGGACATGAATTGTAGACTTAGAAAAATTTCCAGAGAATCTTAAGGCAGGATTAATAAAAGATATGGAGCGAGCTGGAGTATTAAGATTGAAAGACGGATTAAGTAAAGTTTCTTATAGAGATGATATAAAGGAAATATTTGAACAAAGTAAAATATCTTGGTATAATGTACTGCAATTGGAGGCATGGACTAAGGATTGGGTAAAACAATATGAGAAATGCAGACAATTAACAAAATTTGAGGAATTAATAATACAAATGAAACAGAATATACAGACAAAGTAACAAAAGGGTTAACAGTAAAATATATAAAATATTGATAGAAGGTAATCAAGCACAACAAGGAGTGAAATTTAGTTGGGAGAGTGATTTAGGTATTAATATTACAGAAGAGGAATGGTCAAAGATTTGGACGCAAAGAATTATGAAAAATATCTCTGTTAGAATTAAAGAGAATTGTTATAAGATAATTTGGAAATGGTATATGACCCCAGTAACTTTAAGTTATTATAATAGAAGTAATTTTAAAAATTGTTGGAGGTGTAAAAAAGAAATTGGGATTTATTTGCATTTATGGTGGGAATGTGAAAAGGTAAAAAAAATATGAGAAAAGGTTTTTGTTGAGATTAATGAAATATTATCTATTAATTTGCAAATAAGTCCAAAAATTGCATTACTGTTAAATTTTGGAAATATGAAACTAGAATGGCAAAAGAAAGAGATGATGATAATTTTTGTTGCTGCCTTAAGATTAATAATAGTTAAAAATGGAAAGAGGGTTTTGAATATGAGCTTGAAGATTGGTTTAAAGAAATATGGAATGTTGCTATTAATGATAAATTGACATGTGAACTAAAATATAAAAAGGGTCTGGTGAAAAGGAATGATTTTGATGTTATATGGGGTGAATTTCTGAAATATGTTTTTGTTAAAGGGAAGGGAGTAAAACCAGATCAATGCTCAGTTTATACGTGATGGAAAAGAGGGCTGTCCCCTTAGTTACTGTTTTTAAAATATTAGTAGTGGGAACAAAATTGGAGAGGACTGAGTCAGAGGTGAACTTGAGCATTTCATTAAGGAATATTCTACTTCTGCTCTCCTCCCCTCCCCTCCCCTATTATTTGAACACTGGGAGATATAAGACGGTGAAAAGTACCAGAAGCTGTAACGTCATATGTGACTGCAACTTTATTTTCCTTTTTAGGAGAACACCAGCAGCCTCGTTTTCCGGGTCTAACTAGGGGATTAGTAGCTGTTCTCTTATACTGGGATGGAAAGCGATGCATTGCAAATTCATTGAGAACACTTATCCAGTCTCGACGAGGCAAGACATGGACACTGGAGCTCAGGTCTGTCTTCAGCAAAGGGATCTGAAAAATCTTAGACATTAGCAGCATATTTATTTTGAACCTGGATTGTTTAAAGCCTGATTTTTGCAGCTGAAGGGAAAGTTGCATGTGTTTAAAACTGTTATATAGTATATTATGTATTGTTTTGACCTTTTGTTTGTCTTCATCTTCCTCATAGTAGTCTTCATTTTGACATCTCCAGTTTGGCTGTATAGTGTCTCATGTACACATGGATGAGGCTGATGAGTTTAAAAACTGAGGTGGTACAGCAGTTTATATCATTTTTAAGCCACAACTGGAGGATACCCATTTTGAATACTTTCCGATATAAATCAAGAAAAGGAGCCAGTTCAGCTCATGCTTTATAGTTATTTTTTATTTATATAGTACTTGAATGGTGCTGTAGAGTATATGATTCTGCCTTTGCATTTGTGATACAATTCATTCTGTTGCCACATTACTTCTACCTCAAGGTTTAATGATTCCAACTTTTACCACTTAATAAATATATGTGTTCTCTTGGAAGCTTAATATTTATTTATTTATTTATTTGATTTCTATAGCCGCCCATCTCAACAAGTGGATATACCTTAATTTCTAATGTTCTACAATATTGAGGATGGTTTGGCAGCATGTCAAAATAAAATTAGTTATGACACTACTGTCTCTTTCCATTGCAGTCCTGAGTTGGTATCCATAACAGCTCACTTTACAGATGAGTTGATGGAGCAGGGTTTAACTCATAAAATTCTGACTTTGGTATCTCAAATTGATGTGAACACTGAATTTGAAAAACTGCAGAAAGAACGAGGCCTGGGCAGTGAGAAACATCGCAAAGAGGTAAATAATTTTAAAGTACTTATAGCACTTTAAATATTGGAATACTGTTAGAAAAGCAACATCAAAGATAATTTATAGTATTTTGGTACTTTGGTTTCAAAGGCAAAAAAGTGCTGGTCAAAGACTATTAAAAGTATGTGTGTGTTTATACAATTTTTTGGCGCACATATAACGCCTTTGCAACTCTTCAGTCGCAATGTGATATTGGGAAAATGCAAGTTGGTTTAAGGAACTGCAGACAAGTGCTACATTGTGCCATCACATGTTCTAAAAACAATTGTTCACCTTTGAATCTGCACAACCCTAGTAATTTCTTTGTTTGATATCTCTTTGACTCTTCTTCCTAAGAAGAAAAATGCTATGATCCCTTCAGATAGTACAGTTTCTATATTATTGTATCTTTTGTGAAAAAAAACACTCTATATGATAATTGTAGATGTGACTTTTATTGTGTGACATGGAAGATTACAGCCAATTGCCACTTGCTCTTATGGTACAAATGTATGTGTATATACAGTGGGGCAAAAAAGTATTTAGTCAGCCACCAATTGTGCAAGTTCTCCCACTTAAAAAGATGAGAGAGGCCTGTAATTTTCATCATAGGTATACCTCAACTATGAGAGACAAAATGGGGGGAAAAATCCAGAAAATCACATTGTCTGATTTTTAAAGAATTTATTTGCAAATCATGGTGGAAAATAAGTATTTGGTCAATATCAAAAGTTCATCTCAATACTTTGTTATATATCCTTTGTTGGCAATGACAGAGGTCAAACGTTTTCTGTAAGTCTTCACAAGGTTTTCACACACTGTTGCTGGTATTTTGGCCCATTCCTCCATGCAGATCTCCTCTAGAGCAGTGATGTTTTGGGGCTGTCGCTGGGCAACACGGGCTTTCAACTCCCTCCAAAGGTTTTCCATGGGGTTGAGATCTGGAGACTGGCTAGGCCACTCCAGGACCTTGAAATGCTTCTTACAAAGCCACTCCTTCGTTGCTCGGGCGGTGTGTTTGGGATCATTGTCATGTGAAAGACCCAGCCACGTTTCATCTTCAATGCCCTTGCTGATGGAAGGAGGTGTTCACTCAAAATCTCATGATACATGGCCCCATTCATTCTTTCCTTTACACGGATCAGTCGTCCTGGTCCCTTTGCAGAAAAACAGCCCCAAAGCATGATGTTTCCACCCCCATGCTTCACAGTAGGTATGGTGTTCTTTGGATGCAACTCAGCATTCTCTCTCCTCCAAACACGACAAGTTGAGTTTAGACCAAAACGTTCTACTTTGGTTTCATCTGACCATATGACATTCTCCCAATCCTCTTCTGGATCATCCAAATGGTCTCTAGCAAACTTCAGATGGGCCTGGACATGTACTGGCTTAAGCAGGGGGACACGTCTGGCACTGCAGGATTTGAGTCCCTGGCGGCATAGTGTGTTACTGATGGTAGCCTTTGTTACTTTGGTCCCAGCTCTCTGCAGGTCATTCACTAGGTCCCCCCATGTGGTTCTGGGATTTTTGCTCACCATTCATGTGATCATTTTGACCCCACGGGGTGAGATCTTGCATGGAGCCCCAGATCGAGGGAGATTATCAGTGGTCTTGTATGTCTTCCATTTTCTAATTATTGCTCCCACAGTTGATTTCTTCACACCAAGCTGCTTGCCTATTGCAGATTCAGTCTTCCCAGCCTGGTGCAGGTCTACAATTTTGTTTCTGGTGTCCTTCAACAGCTCTTTGGTCTTGGCCATAGTGGAGTTTGGAGTGTGACTGTTTGAGGTTGTGAAAGGTGTCTTTTATACTGATAACAAGGTCAAACAGGTGCCATTACTACAGGTAACGAGTGGAGGACAGAGGAGCCTCTTAAAGAAGTAGTTACAGGTCTGTGAGAGCCAGACATCTTGCTTGTTTGTAGGTGACCAAATACTTATTTTCCACCATGATTTGCAAATAAATTCTTTAAAAATCAGACAATGTGATTTTCTGGATTTTTTTTCTCATTTTGTCTCTCATAGTTGAGGTATACCTATGATGAAAATTACAGGCCTCTCTCATCTTTTTAAGTGGGAGAACCTGCACAATTGGTGGCTGACTAAATACTTTTTTGCCCCACTGTAACCGTGTTTTTTTTCAATAGGCAGTGGAGAATTCCTACATAAGTAAGAACAATAAAATGTGTTAAGTGTTTTAAATATACAGAGCCAACCCAGTTCATATGGAATACTAAATTGCAATTTAGTGTTACATGTATGAGCCTGAATTCACATACTTTGTCACATTCTAATGCCATTAAAACAAAACATATTGCTTTCAATTTCCACCCTAACTGTCCATGCAGTTTTCTTGAAAGTGTTACAGAAGTGGCTTGCCATTGCTTTCTTCCAGTTCTCACCAATAATCCTGAAATGCAGGCAGTTCTCTCAGTTTTAGTCATGGCCTATCTTGCCTAGCCTCAGAGATCAGCCAAGGTCACTACAATTTTGGCTTAGCAATGAATTGGCCTTTTGCTGCTCCAGTTGCTCCTTTAGCTGCCATTACATCTGAACTGCATCTGATGATTTGGAAGGGCAAGACTTTGCTTGTTCAGTTGTATAGTTTGCTACCTGCAAGGGAGTTGTGAAAAAAGGAAGCAGCATACCCATCCATGGTTCACCAATGTTCTTTTTTATTTCATCTTTATCACTTTAATATTCAGGTAGTCCTTGTTTAGCGACTGCCTTGTAGAGCAACCATTCACAGTTACAACAGTGATGAAAAAGCAACTTTGTGACCAGTCCTCACATTTATGACCTTTGCAGGTCTGTAAAGCAAAGGAAAGCTGAAGTAAGATCATAAGCACAGTTGCAGTTTCACTTAGTGACCACTTCACTTAACCAAGTTGCTGGTCCCAATTGAGGTCACTAGGCAAGGACTACCTGTACAGAAGAAAAACCTGTGGGGAAAAAAGTAACCCCCTCCCGAAAACAAAAACCATAGTATATAATGGATATTTTTAAAAAGTACAGCTCAGTTTTTAAATATAGCATTAAATCTTGGCCACATGGAACAATATTGATCAGTCTTTCCATTGCATTGATAAAGAACCATTTCATAAGCAAAGAGTGACATATATCTTCAATCCAAGACTGAATCTGGTGTGACACTGTATTAAAAAAAACTTTTCAGTATGTCACATACTCAGTAACTCCAGAATTCTTCATGTATTGATACATTCCAAATTTTGTTGATAAATTTCAAAATTATTTTGGATATTTAAACAATATTATTCTTCCCAAAATTATATTAATAAGCTTATGAATGTCAAGCCAAAATGAAACAATAGTGGGACAGCCAAGGTTCACTCATATTCTTTGAAACAATGGTGTAGCATTATACTTGAAGTGGGTCACTTTCCTTGGTGAAGTATACTGTCAGCTGTCCATTTCATAGAGCAGCTGAAAGTTTTATTCATGTTAAGAAATGTCTCAGTGTTATCTTTAATTTTTTTTAGATGCAGTTTAAAAAATGTGAAATCTTTAGAACTAGCTTAAGTATATACATTTAAATTAATCTACTTAAATGCAGTTCATTTCCTAGAGTGCGTGCCTCATTTATTTATTTGCTGTACACCAGCACCCACATAAAAATCTGAACAGGCTGCTTGAAAAAAATAATAAAGGGCAAAAATTATGCAAAACAATCACATTTTATAAACCAGCATGTATGTCAAAATCTGTTCTTGTCTTGTCTTAGCATTAATTAGGATTATGTCCCATAGAATACAGAATACTATAGAATTAAGTAAACAAACATAGGCTGGAACTGTAAACCTTATAGAGTTTCATACAGAAACATAGCCAAAGTTAATGGAAAGTGTTTGAATAAATGTGCATAAGATTTGACTTTAAATTATAAAATGGCATATTTTCAAGTATAATAATTGTATGCCTTTACAATTGTAATAATTATTTATTTTGAACTAGGTTGCCGATCTTATCAAGGAATGTCGGCAGGCATTGGCTGAAAGCTTGTTTGTTTGGACTTGCCAGTCACCACTAAGTCGTGATGATACTTTAATCCTTATTAGTTATTTGGAGAAAGCGACTGTAGAAGCTGATGGTTCATTGGACAGAGTAAACTTGGCATTACTTTTGGCTGTTCTTTATTGTTTTGATGTCAGCTTTCTAGAACAGATCACTGAAGATCGAGAAGGTAATACTTTCCACTTCGGTTGATATTGAAAGATGTACCATTCATATGTGTCAATAATTTATAATTAAATGTCTACTAATAAATAAAACATTTATTGCTTACACATTTATCTTAGCTGTTATATTCCTGTGATTCTATGGTTGGTAAAAAAAAAGGATAAAATCAGCAGCTTCTGCAAACTGAAATAATTATTTCCAAGCAAGACTATGACAGACTATAGCAAGATTTAATGAAATGTAAGGGATGGATTAGAAAACTTTCAGCAGTTTCCCATTTAAAATCAGTTTACCTCATAATATATTAGGTTGGAGACTTTCTGTGATTTAGGAAGGAGATGGGTCTTTTCATGAACAATGGAAAAGCTTGCAGCTGTTGTTACATAACCATTTCCTGAATCTTTATCAGACTGAGAACTCACTATTACACTGGAAGAAAAATAAAATAAAAAGGAAGGACAGATCTTGTAGTCTTTAGATAAAAACTTACTATTCCTTAATTAGATGGTAAATTAAATATAGTATTATATAAAGCAACTTTTCTGTACAGTTTTTTGAACTGGGGAAATTATATGTCTGTTTAGGAATTTGCATTTGTGGGAATTAGATGGGAGTTAAGGA